>NW_009631291.1:0-2273 GCF_000690535.1 Cariama cristata | reverse complement strand
CCCCCTGTCCCCCCCCCCCCAATAGCTTTTTCTCTTCAAATTACCTTAAATCACTGGGTACCCGGGTCGTGTTCCATGGCGCCGGTCACTCCTCAGCACATGTGTCAGCCTAGAAACAAGAGACATACTTTGTTGAAATACTAAACTAAATGAGAACAGGAATTTAAATAGGTGTCTGCTCACAGGCAGGCAAAGAAGATTCCGTAATTGAATAAGTAACAGAAAATTTGGAGTGTGGAGGAGGAAATAAACTGAATGCGGAGGAGCGTGCAGAGGGGAGCCACATTACACATGTTTTCTAATGTGGTGCAGGTAAATTAAAGTGGCTGAACTGTTTTTGAAATGGAAACTCAGCATCTGTCTGTTCCTTATCTTTCTTGTATTGATGTCCAGAGGTCCAGTTCAGGAATCAGGATCCCACTGTGCTAACCACAGTAAAAACACTGTAACTCGGTGTCTCCCACCAGCATTGCCCAGCATCTGAGCAAAAGCACTCTCTCGGTTCTGATCTGCTTTTTCATTCCTACGTTGCCTGCTCTTTGTAGGTCATGTGTAAGCAATTTTTTCTGCCGCTTTTTCTAGGAGGTTAAGTAATTAACTTGGAGGAGAATGGAAAGCTGTGATCTCGCCTCACTTTGAAAGGCTTTTTCCTGAGATTTCTGCAGCGTGCCTCTTCCTCCTCTGAAATTTCTTACTCTGGATTCTTGCATGGGGAGTTGATATTCTTGACATCAAAGCCCCAGCTGGTATCTGTCTTGATTGTGAAGCATCCTATGGTATATTATACTCCTAAAGAGATTTTTAACACTGACAAAGTGAGGCATGAGGGAATATTGAACTGTTTTGTTTTCTGGGTTGTTTTTTTAATGCCTGAGCCCTGTCTGCTTGTACTCTGCTAGGATGGGTGTCAAAGTTTGCTAATGCAATCACAGCGTGAAAATTTCAGATTGCGCTTAATGGCTCAGTAGCTAGAGGACACAGTCCTGAAGTTCCTGAAACACGGCTGGACCTTCTGCTTGTCACTACGTGAAACAGTGACCCTGTGACTGGTGTAAACTTGACTTGTCATCAAAAATCTGGATTTATTTAAAATGTAGATGATCCCCTAAAGATAAATTCAGTAACATTCATCATTTTCATGTCTGACTTTGAGTATCTTCTCTGATCTAGCGGTGCCGTTGTCAGTCTGTTGGGTCTGTGCCTTACAGGGTTAATTAAGAATACACTCTGGTTCGTTCACATGGAATCAGCGCATTAAAGTCGATGTGGATTTCTACCTACGCCCCTTGTTCACAGAAAGGAAACCAAGACCTTGCACTGCAAAAGCAGTTGCTGGATTTATTCTCTGTACCAGATGCCAGTAATGGGGTGGGGGTGGGGACGAAGAATCATCCACCCATCCTTTTAAACTGAGCGGAGCTTTTTCTTTCCTGTTTTTCTAATTGATTTACCTTACCCTTCGATGTTTTTATTATCAATTTCTCATTCCTTCCTCTTCGGTTTCTTTTTCCCTTAAATACACATCCTGGCCTGCACAGCTGTTAGCTACTCTTAAGTTGTCGTGTGGTCTTGACTTCTGTTCGCATTAAGAATCCCTTTTTCCAGTATTTGCACCCCTGAAATAAATGCCCGTAATGGTTAAGGGTGTCAGAACCTAGTTCAATATTAGTAAGAAAATTCCAGCACTGTTGTTCTTCTTCTACGTCTCTTTTTAATGTGGAATCAGTGCATCTTACAGCTTCTTCAGCTCCCTTCTGTTTTGTTCGGCATGATCATTTTTCCAAGAGCAATACTAGGTACAGGCACCTTACATATTTATTTTTAAGACCTCACTTTTCCATCCTATGCCTAATGTGGCTTTTTATGTGCCAGAAATGAGTGTAAACCAGCCTTTCCCTCCACCTGGTTTGAAGCACACTTCTCAATGAATCTGCTCTTCCCGTGTCTTCTCACAATGAAGTCAGCAGTTCCAAATGCTGCAATTAAAATTTCCTCAGGGAATAGTTGTTATGGGTACTGTTAAGTATACTGAGAAGTGTCATGGGTTGCTAAGAAGAAATACTAATGTATGGTCTTGTGACCTTATTGTGACCTGGGGGGGGGGAATTAGGTGAATGACAGAGATACGCATTTTTATCGCGGTAAGGCATCCTGGCTGAGCGCTGCTTCAGCCTGCTCCTTTTAGGAAGGGTTTTCAAATAACGCGAAAGCCAGGGCGGCAGGTGGGGAATTCGGGGTTCGGCCTTCACCGCCCTCCTAAGAGGTTCCTTGCG
>NW_009631290.1:735-4807 GCF_000690535.1 Cariama cristata | reverse complement strand
TACCCCCTGTTCCAGCCTTGATCCCCACCCCATGTCCCTATCTTGTCCCCTACCCCCTGTCCTGGCCCTAAGCCCCACTCCGCTGACACACAACCCCCGGAGCACCCATATAACATGGCACGTTGCAGGCCCCATAACTCTCCCCAACTTACTGAGTCACGGGGTGCTGCAGGCAGTGACAGCCCTCAAGGGCAGGGGAATTATACTGCATCCCTGGGTGCTTGGTGTGCCCGGCTCCCATGGTTCATAAAACATGTGCCCGGTGCTCCCAGCTGCTGGACACCGTTTTTCATGGCTACCTGCCTGCCCTTGGTGTCCCGTCCATCCTTCATGCTGCCTGTGGGGCTCTGCATGCTGCCCGCTGTGGGGCTGTCGCAGCCCTGGGGTGGCCCATGGCACGATGCCAGTGACCAGCTTCTGCCCCTTGCACATTTTGGAGTGGTCACCCCGGCCACCTGCTTTCCAGTCTGAGCGCACCATGGGGCTCTGGGCCTTGCTTTCCAGGCTGCATCTGCTCACCGAGTAGCTGCTTTGGGCTATTTTACCTTCATTTTCCCAGACTGGGTCTCGCGTTGTTTCCAGCCTACGTTTCTCAGATCTTTTGAATGATTTCTCTGCTCTGGCTGGTATTTGCGACACCTCTGTACTCAGTATCCTCTGCAAACGTAATTACAATTCACTATTTGAGTGAAAGTTTGGGAGATGGTATAAAACGATACCCTGAAGTTCAGCTAAATTGTGTCTTGCTTGCCTTATCCAAAAGCTTTGCCCAGCGATACTTCTGAAATAACTCCTGCTGGGCAAGCCAATGTCCTTCATCCAGGAGCCCGTGGCGGTGGGTGTGCAGGCTCCTTGCTCCGCCTGTTATGTTCTGCGCTAGGGATGGGTACAGGGTTTATCCTGCGCCTGGCTCTGGTTTTTATTGTCCTTTCTCGTACAGAAAATCAGTGCCTGGTTTGCTCTGCCCGTCACCAGGGCCCTGGTTTCCTCCTGGCATCGCATGTGTGTTAGCAGGTTAATGGGTTTGTCTCGGCACAGGCCATGCCGGCCAGGTGACTGTGTCTTTGTGGAGATGCTGGTTTTGCTTTCCCTGCAGCTGTTTTTGCAAGGCCTCTGCCTCATTTGCATTTTTCTGGTTAAAAACAGTAATTTTGTCCTTTTGAGTCATCTTTATTTTTGAGCTGTCATTAATTTTCTCTCCCTCCTTGTTTATTAATAGACCTTTTCACTTTTGTGCTGATTCTGCCTGGGTATATTTGTAAAGTCCTTTGTATTCCCCTTAGCCCTCCAGCTGTTAACTCCTTCTGCTGGTTTGTTGTCCTTTTTCCCCTCTGCAGCTGTGAGGGGACACTATCAACTTACAAATCCTCCTCCCGTCTGAAAGGTTCCCTTTCTCTGGGTCCAGGTATCTCCTAAGAGCATCGCAAATGAAAGGCACGATTGAAATCTCTCTCTTTTCTCAGCGCCTTTGATACTTTCGCTGCCTCCTTGCGTAGCCAGCATTTGCTCCAGCTGCTGGAGAGCATCTTTCTCCTGGCAGCAGGGGACAGGGATGTCTTAAAGCCCGCGGGGCTGCAGGCAGGCGTCAAACAGGACACGGCTCTCCACTCCTTGAAGCGCTTGCTTTGCCTCATGCTGGCAGCTCTGTGTTCTTAAGAGCCTTTGCTCTGCCTCTC
Source organism: Cariama cristata (assembly GCF_000690535.1). Taxonomy (NCBI): domain Eukaryota; kingdom Metazoa; phylum Chordata; class Aves; order Cariamiformes; family Cariamidae; genus Cariama; species Cariama cristata. The sequence continues at coordinate 3,131 of NW_009631290.1, read as the reverse complement.
CCTGCCAGATATCCAGGTCCTTCCCTGGCCCCGTCACCTGCTGCGTGAGCCGAGCGGGCTGGGCTGGAGCTCTGCTGCTCGCAGGAGAGGTACAGGGTAGCCAAAACCTCTGACAATCCTTACCTGGACTGCTGGGCACTGGTGTTGTGCAGTCGGCAAGCGTGCCACAGCATGTGCCTGGCATGGGATGAGTCCTGCGAGTGGCAGGTTCCCCAGCGGGGCTGTTTAGAATCTCCTTGTACTTGCCTTTTTATTACTCGTGTTATTATATTTATTTTTTTTTCCCCCTCCAAAGAGCCCAGTCTGTGGCAGGCTGTAAAGAGTGACATTGTGGGCGTGCGAGCTGCATGCCGAGGCTGTGCGTGGTCCCCCAAGGCTCCTGGTCCCCTGGTGCTGCCATCCCCGTTCACTGTCAAGGCTTTAAGGTTATCTGCTCTATTGACGGGAGTATGGATTGAGTGGAATTAGAAACCTCGAAGGCTAAAAATACAGCTCCCTGCCAGGAAATGCGGCAGCCTGCTGGGAGGGTGCTGGGTGGCACCAAAACTTTTCCGGGAACTGGCATGCTCCCTGTGAGCCCTGCAGCCCAGCATCCGTGCCCATCCCTGGGTTTCCCAAGCGGGACCGTGGCTGGCATTTCTGCCCACAGTGGGAGAAGGCGGCAGAAGCCCTGGCTTTGCTGTTGGGAGCTGTGCTGTAGGTGTCCTCACCCGCTGGGCAAGGATGCAGATGTTGGAGGAATTTGGTGATGTGCTGCGCAGTGTGAAGTAGAGTCTGTGATGTGGTCAGCCCTGTCTTGCTGTTGTTTGTGGGGTCCTTCTCTGGACAGGAGGGGGAGAGAAATCAGGGAGAAAATGCTACTTGTCTGTGCTGCAGAGGGTCGCTAGGGGAGAAACACCATCTGGCACATCGCCCGGGCAGTTGCTCTGAGACCTCACAAGCTCATACCGTGAGTGCAAGCTCTGCATGAGCAGCGTGTTCCTGGGGACGGTGCGAGGGGAGAGCCCGTGCCTGTGAGGAGCTCCAGCCACCTCCCGGCTGATGGTCCAGCTTTCCCCTGGCCACGCTAGGCTGTGTTGCACCGAGCTGACGGGCATTACGTGCCAGCCATCTGGGCAGCGCTCCCGCTGCCACTTTTACCGTGGTACCATGGCACGCCCAATCCAGGGCTGCCTTTCTCTGCTTGGGGCCGCAATGCCGAGCTTTTTTGCTAGCTGGCTCCAAAAAGCAGGGCAGCAGCCGGAGCAGCACGGGCCCTTTTGGGAATGCACTGCCCATCGCTGCCTGGCTTTGCGGGGCGAGCTTGGTCCCGGAGTCTGGAAGCATCAGGGTTGCCCTGCCCAGCGTAGTGTGAATGAGACCCGAAGCCAGGGCTGTTGCTCTGCCTCCCAGAGCGTGAAATCGGTTGGTGCCGACGCGTGGCCGTGGCATCAATGAAGTGTGTAATAGGCTGGGGGCAGGAACTGTGCTGCCCTGTGGGGAAAAAACAAAGTGCTGCAGTGTCCAGGCCAGTGTCAGACACCCACCACCTTGCCGTGCTTCTCCCTGGGCAGCGGGAAGCAGCTCTTCCCCGGCAGCGTGTGGCAGGCAGAGGCAAAGCTGTGCGGGGAGAAGATGCTCCCAGCACCAGCCGTCTGGCTAATGCTGCACCATCTGCTTTGGAGGGTGAGGCAAGGTGAACGGCAAGCTTTCGAGGAGCTCATAAATCCTGCGTGCGAAGGCTCTTCTTGGAGGTGACTTGGGATGTGTGTGGAGCAATGCTGCTCCTGGCTGCTCCCCATGGTGGAAATTCTTGGGAAGCAGAGACTGGGGGAATCAGTGATCCCCCCCAAGGCATGCAGTCATGTCCCATGGGCTGAGACTCTGGGCTTGGCTGGGGAAAGTCGTTTAGCAGAATGTGCTTCGGTGCAGTTGGAAGCTCTGTATGGTTGGAAATGGTGGTGCCGGGGGGGCTCCCGGTGCCTCCTCCCCTCCAGCACCCAGGCTGCCGCTTGGTGAGAAAATGTATAATGCCTCTGTGCTGAAAAATGACTAATCCAGACCTTGGAGAGTTTGTAGGAAACATTCCTTTCTCACGATCGATAAAGATAAAGGGGATCATTCTGCTAGCAAAATTAGTGTATCAAAGAGGGGGAAAAAAATGACAAGAGCTGTGGAGACAGAAAAATGGTTGGGGCAGCACCAGGACAGTGCCCAGCATCACCGTGGCGTTTTTTGTCGCCTCGTGCCACAGAGGTGGGCAGGAGCGTGGTGCGCATGAGGCACTGGCACTGGCGCCGCGGTGATGCTGGGGAGCACTGCCCTGCCCGGGCTTGCCAGCGGTTCCAGAGAGCCATGAGAGACTCATCCATCACACTGAGGCAGCCGTCCGTCTGTGTGGCCATCAGGAGGAGGGG
>NW_009631290.1:299-711 GCF_000690535.1 Cariama cristata | reverse complement strand
AGCCTCCGCTCCTCCCCAGCCAGCGGTTGGCCTCCCTTCGCCTTCCCGGCACCACCGCCGGCTGTCGGTGAGGGGCTGCGGGGAGCGTTCGCGCCTCGGTCGGGGGCTGCGTGGAGGGGAAGCTAATGTACCGGAGGTGCCTCGGAAATGAGAGCCTTGGATGGGTTCCTGGCCCTATTGATCCGCCGGCAGTTTATGCATCCTGACATTCATAATCTCGGTCGGCACTGATGGTCCAGATTAATGGGCCCGGGGGCTGTCCATCCGTCACTTCACATTAATTACTGAAGAGGTGTTTTTCCAGTGATTTACCTGACAGTGGCCCGTGATGAATCCCCCTAAACGGAGTGGGCAGTGATTAATCACGGGGCCCCGGCCCGGCCCCGCTCTGCCTTCCCCTCCACCGCAGCGC
>NW_009631290.1:0-215 GCF_000690535.1 Cariama cristata | reverse complement strand
TGCCAAAGATGATGAAAAATAAACCTCTGCCGGGATGGGGCAGCAGGTGAGCGGGGCCGTGGCATGCCGGGGTGGCAGCTGTGGACCTGCGCCGGGGTGTCCCTGGGCTGGGGTTTGGTTTCTGGTGCTCTGTGGCTGCTGCGGGCTTCTCTGTGGTTTTTGATGCACGAATGGTGTAAAGGCTCTGTGTCCCGCTTTGGCCGTGGATGCTGGCC
>NW_009631289.1:0-17212 GCF_000690535.1 Cariama cristata | reverse complement strand
CAGGAAGCTCAGGCCATTCAATTGTGGATTTTGTTGTCGATAAATGGCTGTATCAGTTGAGTGGGCCAACTGGTTATGTAAATGGCCTTCCTTAAAATTAACAATAGAAAGTATAATCCTCCTGAGCCAGCCAGACCAACATGAGGGGAGCATATATGTGGCTCAGCTCAACATGGAGTACAAAAATGAACCAACCAACAAAATAGACTTTGAAGAAAGCAGTGGGCTTGAGCTGGCTTCAACCCACCTTTGCCTTCCCAGTGACTGGGGATGCCCAGCATCATGACAGTGGAGCTAAGGTGGATTGACCCTGGCTGGACACCAGGTGCCCACCAAATCTGCTTTATTGCTCCCACTCCTTTAGCTGGACAGGGGGAGAAAAATACAACAAAATGCTCATGTGTCCAGATAAGGATAGAGAAATCACTCAGCAATTACCCTCACGGGCAAAACAGACTCAACTCGGGGAGATTAGTTTAATTTATTACCAACCAAATTAGAGCAGGATAATGAGAAATAAACCCAAATCTCAAAACACCTTCCCCCCACCCCTCTCTTCTTCCCGAGCTCAACTTCACTCCTTATTTTCTCTACCTCCTCTCCCTGCAGTGGCACAAGGGGACGGAGAATGGGGGTTGGGGTCAGTTCATCACCCGTTGTCTCTGCCACTCCTTCCTCCTCAGTCTCTTCCCCTGCTCCAGCATTGGGTCCCTCCCACACGAAACAGTCCTCCACAAACTTCTCCAGCATGGGTCCTTCCCACATGTGCTTCAGACTGGGTCCCCCACGGGGTCACAAGCCCGGCCAGCAAACCTGCTCCAGCCTGGGCTCCTCTCTCCAGGAGGCCACAGGTCCTGCCAGGAGCCTGCTCCAGCGTGGGCTTCCCACAGGGTACCAGCCTCCTGGGTCCTCCCCGGGCTGCAGGTGGGGATCTGCTCCAGCGTGGGACTCCGTGGGCTGCCGGGGGACAGCCGGCCTCACCGTGGGCTGCACCAGGGGCTGGGGGGAACCGCTGCTCCAGGCCTGCAGCACCTCCTCCCCCTCCTTCTGCGCTGACCTGGGGGGCTGCAGGGCTGTTTCTATCGGATATTCTCACTGCTATCTCCAGCTGCTGCTGTGCAGCAGTTTTCCCCCTTCTTAACTATGTTATCCCAGAAGTGCTACCACCGTCGCTGATGGGCTCACCCTTGGCCAGTGGCAGGTCCATCTTGGAGCTGGCTGGCATTGTCTCTATCAGACATTCAAGAAGCTTTCAGCAGCTTCTCACAGAAGCCACTCCTATAGCCACTCCACTACCAAAACCTTGCCTTGCGAACCCAATACAGAAGCATATATGGACTGGTAACGGGAATCATGTTTGTATTGTGGTGCAATTGAATATTGCAATTCCTATATTGTGCTTGGGTTGTGATTTCAGTGCATTGCTGTATCCCTCTCCTAAATCAAAACCCCATGTAATGTCAAATATCTTCAAATAAATAAACTTGGTGTTAAAATATTAAACTCTCCTTGTGGAATATCTAAAAGAGTATTGGACCACACCATCTGCCTGCAGTAAATACTTCAGGAACTGAAAGGAAATGGAGGTCTTACCGTCGCTGCCTGCAGGCGCCAGCTGGGTGCCTGGCACAGGCTAGATCTCTGACAAATGCGCCCACCACCACCTGCAGAATTTGCCTCAACTCCCTCCCTGGCCAGGCAAGCCCTGCTCCTGACCGAACAGTTTTTATGTGTGCTGAAGCAGGTCATTAATTTACACAGGGTGTCTTTCCACCAGTAAAGAACACCGGTGCCAGGTTATGACTAGCAGGAAGAGGCTCCAGTGGACTGTCATTGTGCCATCAAGTAAAATCAAACCTTACTGACCTGCTGCAGGCCTCCAGCAGGCTGTTGTTTTAGGTGATGTACATGTACACACAGACTTTCTGTTTCTCTCTGTTGTGGTCCCACAGATGCTGTTGTTGCCCAGTGGAACTAATGCTCCTCTCAGTCCCATAGCTGCTGAGAACTGAGATCCCTAGGAGGTAAGCCTTGCCTTCAAGGCTGTCTCCTCACAGATCTGAAGCTTATGGCAGCGTGCTCCACAGGTCTCCCTAGGACATTCAGGTTTCTCAGTTCTCATATAATTTAAGCACCAATCCATTAGGACCACCTCCTGACTTCCTTAGAATTTCAAATGTGAAGTGTGTTTCAGCTGCAGCAGTTTGGACTGAACAAACTGACACTGTGTATAAAGCTGAATTTTGCAGAAAGTTCCCACTAAGTCGACTTCATTATATAGTAACCAATAATGTGGAAGACAATGATCAAGGTAATGTTGTATTTTCAATGTGTTTGAGTAGCCTCTAGGTGTTCAGGGTATAGACAAGTCTTAAAAGAAAAAACTTTCACTAACTACCACCTAAGGAGTTAGGCCAGTTGAATAAAATTTTAGTCCTTGCTTAAATTAGAGTCCTCTTTCTATAGAACAGATAATCGGGTAAACTTTTAAAATACAATGTGTCATTTGCTGATTTCTTTTGAACTAGACTCTCTCACTCTGTTTTATAACTCTTTCCATTAATTGAATATTTTGAATGAAGTATTTAATTAGACTAAACTCTTCTGAAGTAGTTAGTGTCACAAGTGGTAAAATAATTTATTTCTGTGTTTTTTTATGTTGTTGTTAGTTCATTACTATTATTATTATGCACTGCTATTGCATTTGTTAAACCAGTTAACAACTATCTGAATACCTTAATTTTCTGAGCTGACTCATGTTACACAAGAGATGCAGCAAAAAGTAAGAAGACTAAAGGGGCATGCGTTAGGCTTACCACACTCCCAATACATCATATTCCTATTTATTTATTTTAATGTAAACAAAAATAAAAATGACTATAAAAGCATCTTAGTGTCCTAACACATAGTACTAAAGAAGAATTCTCAGAAGCTTTCAGTGACTATTCAGGTACAAATGGAGCCAGTCAAATTCCTATGAAATAGTTTATTATCTTTCACTGCTTTCAAATCAAACTGTCAGCAGCCTACAAAACACTCATCAGGCTTGTTTCTTTTCCTAAAAATATCACAATTAGGCTATTTTTGGATGGGTCAGAAAGTGTAAAATTATTATGGAAAGACAAACTTTAGAATCATAGTAGAGAAGACCCTGTTCACCTCTCACATTAGATATTTATTCACCAGTTAGGGCCTTAACTGAAAGCAGTTAAGCACATCCTTAGTCAGAACCCTAATAGTATAGCTTAATTGATGTACTCGGAGATGTGTTTAAGTGATTTACCAACATGAAAAACCAACTCAGCCTTCCTTCATCATATAACAAAATTTTTTCTCATCATATCCAATCCATTGCTATTTGGATCTAAGCGTATTGCCTGCTGTAAAAACCAAACAGTGAAAGTTAATAAAGCACTATCAGTTTGATTGTGTAGGCTAAAAGAAGGATGTATATTAAATATGAATGCTGTGCTGCAAGAGAAAGCTGAGTAGCTATATAATTTTGTTTTCAATAGTTTATTGAGTGGAATTACTTAGGTTAGGGGTTTTTTGCCATCAGTTCTGTGCTGGCAGCAATCTTAAAGGATTTCAGAGTTGCCATGAAGTGTTAATTAATCCTGCATGTCTCGCGGAGCACCAGAAAGAACAAGGACTTTGACTGATATAAACTGCACAGGAGTGGATATTTTCATTTTGAGGGTAAGTATATCAGGAGAAGAAAGCACTTCACAACTGAACAGCTTCAAAAGGAGGGTTAAATAATTTCCCTTCATTTTGGAAGAAAGAGTTGAGTCCTTCTGGCAATGCCTCTCAGTCTAGAAAGATCTGTAACCTCAGGACTTGTGCATGGGACCAGGCTTTGCAGGTTCATTTGCTCTAAGGATGCTGACTGGATCAAATACAGCCCCTCCCTCTGACAAGATAGGCAGGGGAAGGGCTTGTTTTTTGTCTATATTGCGTTTAGGAATTAACACTGAACTATTCCATACCAACAAGCCCGAAGCCCTTCCAGACCTGCCCCATTCTGCCCCAAATCTGTAATATTCATGGGAATCTTACACGGATGGAGGCAGTGTTGATAGCTGCTGAGCTAGGTTTCCTAGGAAGGTGATCTTTGCCTGTCAAAACCTGTGGGGCTTCACATGGAATTTGAGCCCTTGAATTCCTTTTTCTTTTGATCTGGTGCCAAGTCTGTGTCTCCAGTGGTTATAGGCTTTGATTCAGCTGGCTATTGAAGCATATAAAATGAATACTTTTTTTCCTCTGGACATATTCCTGGGCTTGAACGTAAGCATATGTCTCAAGGATATGATGCCCCTATAACAGCCAGTTACTGTGAAATATCTGTGCTTTTCATTCTTGCATATTCTCTTCCCTTACCGTCTCACCCCTGTTATTCTAATGTGCAATGTTCTCATAATGAAACCCAGATTCACCTGACCTGTCACTTGGATGTGAATTTTTTTAAATTTTGTTTTTTTAATGTCCTTGTGGTCATTTTCTAAACATATCACAGAGAGCTCTGCCTAAGGCTTCTATACCTTTCTCATCAAGCAACGCCACTGAAAGGACAAGAAATGCAAATCTGCAAAGCACTGAATAATTACTGTCACAGAGGGGGGGGCTGTTTTCACAGCTATCTTACTACCCATGTAGACATTTAGATGCTAAGTAACACTTGAGAAAAACCTTTGCAAAAATTTTTATGATAGCTACAGAAAAACCCCATTTCTTTAATTCCCTTCATTGTCAGCACACACCACAAGACAAGAGACACAGCTTATCAGCATGGGCAAAATGTTGAACAGTTGTTGGTCTTTTGCTTCCTGTCCTCACCTGGTAAGCAACAGGTAGACCTAAAAGCTAACGTCTAAGTCAGGGTCTCAGCACTATTAGCAGTGCAAATGTGCTTTTGGTTGTACAAAAGTTGACTTCTCTCTGGCTGTCTGAAGTTCCAGGGAAGTCCCTTAAAACATTGGATTTTTTCCTGTTGTTTTTTAAGTCCCACATTTCCAAATAATTTATGATCTGGCTTTTTTTTTCTTGTCTTTTGGGTGTTGCAGGGAGGTGGGATGCACAGTCTCCTTAAGGGTCATATGCACTATGGTGATTGTACAGCTCCTAATGTGGAACATCCATGTGAGATTCTGATGCGTATCAGAGCCTGTCTAGCTGATACAAAAAGACACATAGCCTGTGGTGTCTGGATTCCTACAGCAAACAAAATACCCAAAATAACCTATGCACATCAAAATGCACCACTGTTCCAGGGAGTGCCGCTCACAAAGGGAATATAATTCTGGTGAGATGAGGTGCATGGTGAGGTGTCACAAGGGCATTAGTCAGGACTCTGGTTTCAGATTGGTGGGAGATCAGCCTTTCTGAGAGCAAGTAATGGCTAAGGCTAGTTTTGTTCTTTTCCCAAGAGAGAAGTATTATCCAATAAAAGAAAACAAACTGAAGACAAAACTTTTCTTTTGGCTATTAAGTTCTTCTGAGGGTGAAACTTCTCAAAACATACCTGTCTTTAAAGAGTCGAGTTCAGGTTTTGAAGAACCATTTGGGAGTTGAACTTGATGGTCCTTATGGGTCCCTTCCAATCTGAGATACTCTATGGTTCTATGATTTGAAGGCACTATGGTGTTAGATGCTTTTTTGGCTACACACCATAATTGCTGCAAACAAACTGTAAACAAATACACAGAACAAGGAAATTTAAACATACACCTTGTCACATTGTAAGCAGCTCAGCACTTCCAAAAGGCTCCCTATGAAGCTCGTGGTCCATTTCAGACTTCTAGGATGTTGCCACATATCGAAAGCTATTGCTCCTCCTAAAGCCAACTTACTTCTTCCTTCATTCAGTTAAAAAGAGTTACGTTACTGCATTCAGCTGCTCTTTTTTGCTAAGCTCCTTCTCTGAGAATTGTTTCAGATACCTGTCTGGCTCTTTTCACTTCAGTCACCAGGCATCACAAAGTTTTTCAATAAACAACCAAAATCTAATTATGGTTCTTTTGGCTCAGAACCTGTCCTTGGAATGCCTGTTTTGAGACTCAAATTCTTTCTATGAACCTGTAACAAAAACACTTTCAAATGCTAATTTAGACTATATACATGAGAATTATTGGCTGTTTTAATGAGTAATGTCTGATAATAATAATTTGTGCTATTTCAATAAGTTCATTAGCTTTTTCGTTGTTGAGAAATTGGTGGGAAACATTGGCATTTAAATAATAGTAATATTATTTAATTCTGGTTTTATAATTATATAATTATATATAATTCACCTTAAATTGTATCTGTCTAAAATGTTATGCAGGAACATGGCACTTAGAGTTCAAGTACTTTATTTCTTTGTTCCTTCCAGTGGGCTGAGCTCCCTGATTAACTAACCTCTCCCGTGACCCACTGTCAGCAGAAGACATTACACATCCCTGTCAGGAGGCGCTTGAGGTACTTCAGCATAGCAGAGTAAACTGGACAAAGTCCTTACCACTTGAAAAAGAAAGAGACACATATTACCAGCTCCATAATTGTCCATGGTACTTTTAAAGAGAGATGCAGTATGAAAAATGTTGAAAGGAAATGTTTCAGGTGCAGGCAAAATAAAACTCCAAACCAAACAAACCTCCCAACAAAATGCTTCAGTTCAGGTCAAACTGACAAATGAAAATACTTTGTTAGTTAGTGAAATTAAAAATTTTGCTCAGGAAGTTTCTTTTTTTTAATAAAAATGTATTTCCTATTGATGTTTTTTAGCTAGTAGTTGCCAGATGGTCTTTATTAGATACTAATTTCCTAGAAAACACTCATGAGATACTGCTAACTCCCTTAGGTCATGCTGAAAATCTCATTGGAAAAAATGGAAAAATCATTCCAGTTTTACACATATGTGTACTTGGAAGAAATATATATACCCCTAGGGACTGTATCCATTTTGATTACATTCAATTCACTCAAAATGATAATTGAAGTTGCTCTTATCTGACATCATTCATCTACACATTTATGGTTGCTATACCTAATACTGATGGCACACTCCTGTTCATTAACAATTGTTTGGAAAACGTGGCTTCAGATACAAGTTTCAAGAATGGTGGTGAAAGCTGTGCTTGGAAATGGGGCATTTCTTTAGGTCATTAGAGATTCATAAATCTCAATGTTCATGAATTGGTAGATACAGAAGTTTAATGGTTTTGATTAATTTTTAATTTTTATAAGATAGCAATATTTCCAAGCCCACAGCTGATAGATACTGTATAGATGTCATCTTGGCTTTCCTGCTCTAGCAAGAGCTCATAACCTACCAGATCTCTTCTGACCTTTAAATCAAAGCTATCTTTAAGGGCCAGTCTTCAATTTTATGGCTCTTCTTGAGCAGTTCATGAGAACAATACTCCTCAAAAGGGATCCATTTCATTCCCTCTCCCCATTCTTCAGCACTGCCTCTAAAAGAGCTGACCCTCAGGTAAACAGGTTTCTCCATGACAAGTCAAAAGCTCCTCCACTCTCTGAAAACCTCCCATAGTTCCTAAGCAATGAAGCATTTTAGTGAGAAGGAATAGAAGTAATTAAAAGCTATAACAAAACCCTGTATTACTGTTTGCCATAGAAGGATAGGTAGGCAGTCTCATTTAATGTCCTTGTTTTCTAATTAGAAGATCTATCATCAGCCAAAACTTTAATTCATTATTTAAGTTTTCCACTGTTTTGCCATTGGAAGACATAGGCACCTTTTTTTTTTTTTTGGTTGCAAATTTAGCGCAAACCCACGGCATTCCCCCTGAGTTGAATATGAGTGTGTATGCTATGAGTCGGTGTAATTGATCCTACAAATTGGCAAAAGTATGATTTTGTTTACATGCTTCCATGGCACTGCTTCTTTCCTCAAAAAAAAACCAAAGTAAATTTCAAACAGAACCTTTTAGAGCTCCTTGCAGAACAAATGAAAGCAATATGTTTTTCAATATATAATGATTTTTCAGGAACTAAGAAGAAATAAGAATTATTTTACAAATGCTTCTGATACACCTAGACCTTCTATTTCTTAAAATCTCTTTCATTACATTGTTTCCTTTCTAACCCAAGAAAACTACAAAAGAGAAGGCGGAGGTTTGTTGCAATAATTGTGCATAGCACTAGCTTTAAATAACTGAAAGTAATGGATTTGCTATCAGTGTTGTTAACACTGTCATCTATGCAGGTCACAGCTGCCTGCCTAGCATAATTAGGGAGACCTAGTTTCTCCTTCCCATACACTAATATTTTGATCAACCACTTAGCTTTTGCCAACAATTGCCTCTTACAGATGGGCAGGGTGGTTAATCTGTGATGTCTCTTAGGTCTGTCTTGGTCTGGGAGAATGCAAGCAATTGGTGTTCAAATCACTAAATCTTGATGTGAGTAAAATATTTTTAAAAGTCAATTTGTTTGGTTTTAAACAACTAAAAGTGAATTAGAACATCTTACTTTGTTTCAGATTAAAAAAAAAAATTACACAGATGCTTCCATCTTACTCATTACACCATCCTGAGGAAGAAAACTTCCCTATATTTTTTCAAGATTAACAAGATGAGCAGATCTGCACTTGTATAGTTAACATTAAATGACATGCAAGGACTACTTGCAACAAATAAGTCTCACCAAGTCCCTTCCTTAAGCAGTCAACAAAGTTTGCAGGATTTTGATGTTCTAAGGAGTCTGAAAGACATTTCTTTTTATGAGACTCTCCCCTAGACATACACGTCATAAGGAGGACTAGCATCCAGAGGATGTATATAAGTTAGACCTTAGCCCTAAGCTCTTTCACAGCCACTTTCCATCCCCTGATGCCTTTTCCTCTTCATGCACACACAGATGCCAGACAATGACATGAAGACCTTTATATTTTGATCATTCTCCAGACAAAGCCATAGGGCAGAGTTCTGTAGATTTTTACTTAACCTCTCTTAATTACTGTTAGGAAGATGGGGATGTAATTTGATTGCCTTTGTAACAGAAGAGACAGCTGAGAATCACAGAAGTTTACAGCCTGAGAGAAAGCGTGAATGGGGAAAAAACAGTTTCTGCTGGATGTTTCTAAATAGTTTTCTCCCTTTCAACACATGCACATGTGGAGAACTATGTAAATGAAACTAATTTTATGCCAAGCATACTAATGTTACCCTAATTCGAAAATTAAATTTGCCTGAAATGGTAAGTCAACTTAGATGTGATTTGAGCAGCCTAAACAAAGCAAAACTTAAGAGACATGCTGATTTGTCCTCATCTGCTTTCCCAGTGGATGAGTAAAATAATCAGATTGCAACTGTAGTCTTGACAAATCTGTTATGGCATCCCATGTACCTCTGCACTGCCCTGCTGTCCACAGAGTTAATTTTTTTCAAGCCCTGCACTTATTCCTGTGTGGGAAGCTACAATCTGCAATAGCAGGTTAACTAGAGGGAAAAAATTAAGCTGGTGCTTTCAATGACAAACCATTGGTTTGGTCTCACTGGTGGAGCACATTCAAAAGAAAGAGTTAGTGGTGGTGGGGATATCCCAGAATTTTAATCCTTCCTCTTTGATAATCTACTTTTTAGCTTGGCTTTCTAAGTGCAAAATAAACAGTTTATCTTTGTACTCCTCCCACTGCCACCCAGTTTCTGAACTGTAGAACTTTCAACAGCATTTGATATGTGGGAAAACTTCGAATATTCTAAACATCCTCTTATATCGAAACAGAAAAGAAGTAAATAGGGACACCCTACTCCTTCAATAAAAGACAAGATAACAGTCTAAGCTCTGTTCTCGGTACAGGAAAGACAATTCACACAAACAAAATATTATGAACACCCCTTCTCTCCCAAAATAATGCCGAGACTTTGGTAGATAAGAGAAAATCCAACCATGAAATCTTCCAATGCCTCTTCAACAGCCGGTGCATCCCCGGAACCACTGGCAAACTGACGGTGCACCTGTAATATAATACTTGTACGAAAATAGCAATGCATTATTAGTACTCTAATATACTTCGAGTTATTTTATAAATAGAGTATTGCATTTTATGGAGAAAATGATGAAACATTTGATTTTCCTTGACATAACCTCTAGATTTGCAAACGCTAAAGTTTCCAGCAGAGTTCAAGAAATTCCCTGTGCTTCAATTCTCTTATAATCACTTGCACTTAGCTGTCCTGCTCTCTTGAGCAGATAAACCTCTTATTTATGCTCCTCCATCACAGGAACAAAAATAAGAACAAAGTTAAAGGAATTTAGTTTTGTTGGTTTTTTTTTTACATGCTGGTTCTTTCTTGCGACTTCAGCGGTAGGCCACAGTACCTTGCATTAGGAACTCTGTGAATGGAAAATTAAAAAACAACATATAAACCAGAAAATATTTTATAAATCAGTAAATGTCAAAAGAAAACAACAAAAAAAAGAATTTTTCCTTTCTGCTGACTGCAGAGAAAGGGGATACAACAAAATAATTTTAGATTTACTAGTCATGAGACAAACCTCTTCTAATAATCCTGTATTTAACTCATTCACCATCTTCCTTCTATTCTTACAGTTAAGTAAGTTGTGAACTGGCAATACTATTTCAAAGTGAAGACAGAAGATGTTTCTTTTTTGCCCTTTTGCAGAAAAATGTGGGAAAACACTGTTTTGTAGGTTGCCTCTCTGCCATGAAATTGACTGAATGTCAGCAAATGTTATCTACTTCCTTAATTCTCATAAGTTTTCTCCAAATGTTCTTTCTATTTAAAGTCTGAAAAGAAACACACATTGAAAATCCTAGATTAGTCATTGTTCAATGCAGTTGACTTTCTAGACAGGCATCATGAATACAAAAAGCAGAAGAAAGTTATTGAGAAATTACAACCTGGCCTGAAGAGGTTACACGTTTAATGAGGATGGTGACAAGATGAAAACTGGTGAGGAAACTCTTTCTGGGATGCCCACTTGATACAGACAATCTTGCCTTGTGCTGATCACAAAACTGTTCAAGTGTTCACATGTATGTATAGAACACTGTCCTTTTTTTTTTTTTTTTTTTTTTTCTTCCAGGTTGTCCAGTTCTCAACATCATTCAAAATGTACCTCAAGTCCAACAGAATAGTTCGAGCATGTTCCACATTCTTTTGCACCTCTCTTTGTCCTTCTCTCCATTACTTGTGTGTTGGGCTTTAGGGTAACACACCTCACATATGTCACAGAATCATAGAAGGGACCATGAAAGATCATCTTGTCCAACATTTTGAGGGAAAGGGAGCCTACCTGAGATTATCTAGCACCTTGTTCAGTCACTTCCTGAAAACTACCAGCAATGGGAACCCTACTATGTCCCTGAGGAGGTTGTGTCAGTGATTGAGTGTTCTCATTGTAAAAAATGTCTTTGTTATGTCAAAATGAAACCTCACCCAGTGCAACCTGTAGCCATTGCCACTTGTCTTCTACATGTGGCTCCTTGTGAACAGAGAGCCTCCATCCTCTTTGTAGCTGACCCTTAAATACTGGAATACTGTAATGAGGTCCCCTCAGAGCCTTCTCTTCTCCAGGGACAAGAGACCTAACTCCTTCAGTCTTTCCTCATAGGGCATGTTCTCCAACCCTCTGACCAACTTCATGGCCCTCCTTTGTACCTTCTTCATTCTGTCCATATCTTTCTTGAATTGTGGGGTGTAGAACTGGACACTACTCCAGGTGCAGCCTGACAACTGCTGAGCAGAGTGGTATAATCACATCTCTATCTCTGCTAGTAATGCCCCTGTGGATGTACCCCAGGATCCAATTTGCCTTCATTGCTGCAGCAATGCACTGCTGACTCATGTTAAAGCTTGTTGTCCACCAGGACCCCCAGCTCCCTTTCAGCAAGGCTGCTCCCCCACCACACAGATCCTAGCCTGTACTGGGGTCTTTGGTTATGTCATCCCAGGTGCAGAACCTCGCACTTATTTTTCTTAAACTTCATCCTGTTCTTTCCTGCCCACTCTTCCAGCCTGTCCGGGCATATCTGTAAGATGGCTCTCCCTTCTGTTGTGTCCCCCTCACCACTCAGTTTAGCATCATCAGGAAAGTTATGAGGGTGCTTTCAATACCATCATCCACATAATTTCTGAAGATGTTGAAGAGTGTGGGGCCCAGTATTGATCCCTTGCAGAACCCTACCCTGCCAGCCTGAGTAAAATACACTGATCACCATGTATTCTAACCATCAGTTTAAAGATACACACAACTCTCATGACAAGCCAAATTTGTGTAAGGTTGGTTTGTGTGTCCTTTTTATATTACTAACAGTTTGTTCTTTGGAAAGAAGACAAGCTCTATAGGTGCTTTTAGTATAGTTACAGACTAGATTAAAGCTGTACAGCTGTAACACGATGGTATATCAATTGCGATAAAGCAGCAAGGCCTCAGGGCTAAAGTACCAGACTGAAACCTAAATTCCAAGGGATTTCCCCCATTAGCTTGTGAAGTGAGTTATCTGGATTTCCATTTCCTTGGTGGTAAAATGGTTCTAATGATGTTCACTTGCTTTATAAACTGCTTTCTGCAGATGGATGAGGCTGTATAAGAGGTAGGTGACCTTATTACAGAACAGGTCCTCGAGCTGCACCCAAGGATGCTTTCATTTCACATTATTTTTATTTGCATAATCCAAAAAGTACCTGTATATTAGCTGCTTTATGTCTGGAAATGTATGTTCCTTCCAGGGCAGTGATTACTTTCTAAGGTGTGTTGTTACTGGGAACAAGTGCACTGTACCCTGGTACCCTGTAACCCTGGGTATCAGTGTACATAGAGCACGGAAAGGACAAGCCAAAGTGGTTGTTGCTGAACTAACTCCCTTTTCAGCCTCAGATCTCACTGATCTGCTGATCACTTCTTGTATTAAATCACTACTGACTGAAGTCTGGTAGTATAATATTGCCCATTGCACTATTGCTTGGAGCTAAATATGCAAAGTCTGTATGCATGCAAAATTCCATGTTGTATTGTTCACATGGCAAGATACTTTCCATTTTGGGATTTTTATTTTATATTTTTTTTTAAATATCTCAAGCCATTTTCTGTCTTTGTGGGTTATACAACCATATGTGTCTATTTCTTGGGAATTAAGTGACACCTAAGTGCTATCACTTTCAGTGTAGAGTGAATAGGAAACTTTAAAATATGAGTAACAGACAAACTACAAAAGTGAAGGGCAGTCATTTGAAATCTCTTGTGTCAGGAGAAAAACTTTGTCATTTGTCTCCCCCCCCCGTAGCTCTAACTCTGTTTTGAGAGCAAGAATCTCATGCAAAGACCACAATTCTTTGCATTCCTAATACATTACCACTAAGAAGAACACACTGTTCCCTCTGAAAATGAATTGAGATAGCTGTTATGTAAACATGACAAAGGAGCCTGCTGCTCCAGCACAAGGCTGTGTCATGCGGCAAACACGTGTGAAAGGGGGGAAAGTTTTAAGCATGTTTTTGGAAGCTTTTCCCCTTTTCCTCCCCACTCCATTTGTCTGAATTCCTGCTACTGGGCTGAAGCAGCTCTAACTTCACATAAATGTAAAAGCTCTGGGATCACCTATTCTTAACATGGACATTTAACCTCATTGTATTCAAGCAGCTAATGCTCACTGGATTATCCTTTAAAGAGGGAAGGAACTTGTACATTTTGCTACAGATGAGGAAATGAAGCACAGAGCAAGGAAGCACTACATCTGAAGAGCACTGAAGTGAATCCAGAACCCAAGAGCATGGTTTCACAGGATCCACGGTCTGGCTTACGATTGGGGTATTGTTGAATTGTCTTCCCTTCCAGACCCCTTCCACTACCATCTTGCTTTCCTTGAGCTGGAGCCAAGTACTCCTGTGAATATGCTCAGCTGATTCAGCTCACAGATTGATCCAGACATAAGGAAACTTTGATGGACAGGATGAAGACATGTTCTTACTGACTTCCACAAGCATCACTGGAAAGGATCTTTTCCCAGCTGTTTGAAAGCTTTGGTAGAAGTGAACATTTTAGGAACCCTCTTATAACCTTATGGCAGAATAATGTTCCATGACTAGTTTTATTTGCCACAGATTCCAAGATGTGCTTTCACTAGTGGACACAAAGCATCCAAATCAAGGGGAATGCAAATTGTCATGTTAGCATGATCACACTGTAAAGTAAGCTTACCATAGGCAGCTAATTTCTTATTAAAATTCCCTTTAATAAAGATTTAAAATATCAAGCTCAGTATGACCACATAGAACAAATACAAAAAAACCCCATACTATAGTCTGATATGGAGCTTTTCCTACCCACCCCTCATATAGGTCCCTGTTGTGCAGTCTTTCTGTATCCTGCAAACTCTCCTGGGATTAGCCTCCCACTCTGCAGGTGTGGGACAGAAGCACAGGTTGTGTCTGTGCTGTATTTCACACACTGGCCTGAATTCACACTCCTGTTGCACCTGCAGCTTCTGGAGTCACATCCAGATTTAGATGTGGACTTAGGCATGGCAGGAAGAAAAAAGCTTGGGCCCCACACTAAGGTTTCATGCAGGTCTAACCACATCTTTACTACAGTAGGTGGCTGAAAAGCAATGCGACTCACACAGCTAGTCCTGCATATCTGATCACTAACCACTACAGTGCAGACAAGTTGGCCCCAGGTGCCTCCCTAAAGGACTTTGGCATCACGTATGACAGTGACAATTTCATCTGCTTTGATGCTCTGGAGCAAAAAAGATGAACTGAGCCAAGGCAGGCACAGTGCCAGGGTTTCGATTTTCTTTGCGGCTTGACAAATAGCTACTGTACCACAAGCCGTGTGTAGTCGCGGCTGGAAGAACTGCTTGCTTATGGTGACAGAGAAAGCCCGTGGAATTTAAGCCACATTGTCTACACCTCAGCTACAGCTCTAAACATTTAGAGTCCCACTTTTTTGCTAGAACCCAATGCATGGGTTGAAGACATCTTGCTGCTATGTTATTGTGAAATACCCCTTTGACCATGTATAGCTATATAAGGCCAAAAAAGGTGAAAGTCTGCACAAGATTGTGCAATGCATTAGAAAACATCACCTCTCAAAGACCACCAGCCTGAGCCAGCTGTACCTTCTCCATCAGGGAGCAACAAGGGCCACTGTTCCCTGGGGGATGGGGAGCTGGGTGGCAGGACAGGGGCCTCACCAGCCAAAGTCACAGCCCAGATCATGAGGCGGTATGGCAGTGGCCTAAAGCCACAAAGCCAGCCTGCTGGTCAGGGTCAGGACCATGCCAGTGGCTGACAAGCAGATCCCATGGTGATGGGTAGAGGCTAGGTGCCTCCCAGGTCAGCATCTGGCTTGCCACATCCTTGTCCAAGAAGAGGCCCAGCTGTGACTGAGCCATGGCAGGAGAGACTAAAGGCCCAGGGCTGAGTTTCAGTCGGTGTCTGGGGGTGGTGGTGAGGGATGGAGGCCCCAGGCAAGGCCAGTCAGATCCATTAAGGCCCACTGATGCCCTCAGGTCCTTGATGATCCTGAGGCAGTGGGTTCACAACCTCAGTATTTAATATCAAGAGAAAGCCCCTGTCTTTGCACTGCAGTATAAACCTCCAGTCCCTCTTGTGAGGAAGATCTCCGTGAAGTTTCACTAGGGTCAACAGAGGTCATGATCTCTAATGGGCATCCGGACAATTTAAAACACAAAGCTACGGGCTTCTGTTTCCCCGGCATTATTCTGTGCCAGTGAACGCTATGCAAGGACAGTTACAGCCACAAAGGCCTCTAAGTTAAGTGCACAGGGTACTCCCTTGACTGGTTCTTCTTCCCTGCGGCACGTGTGGAGCTGCTGCAGCTCCAGCTTCACCAGGTGCTGCGTGCTATGCAGCTGGCTGGAGCTTATTTTGTCTATATATTTGATCTATATCTTAATTAACCTTCCAAGAAAAAGGTTTGCACTACGTGTAACAATCATCAGGAAATACAATCACTCAAGGGCTGCTTTACACCTCTGGGTCACTAGATCAAAACAGGCTCACTCCAGGTCAGGTGTGGTGCAGACCTATCCAACACGTTTTCAGTAGGCTCTGCCAGTCAGATGATGAGCAAACAGCTCTGAGGACTGATCTAGTGTACCATCTGTAGGATAACTTCTTGAGGTCAAGGTTGTAAAAGCACTGTGTCAAAGCAGGGGAAAAAGCCTGTACTACTCTTCTCTTGATGATACTTGTTCTCTGGGTAGATGTAAGGTTTCATTCTCCTGCTTAAAAAAAGAGTTTTACCTTTCAGATGTACTAATTTCCGTTTTGAGTTGCTCTTCCTTGAGATTCTTTATATATCTCCCTCAGAGGTGAATGGATTGCTGTCTTTTTGGTACAAGTTTTATAATATCTAAACCCAGTTTCCTTGTGCAAGTGACAATTTGATTTTGCATGCAGTGAAGCCAATGGCATCTTCAGCTCTTGAACCTTGCCAGGCTATTTTATATTACTAATCTGTTTGCATCATCCAAAGATACTTTTCATTTGCCACAATTACTTGAACAGCTGTTTCTTAAAGAGCAAATTATTCATAGTTAATGCAATTCACATTAAGCAAAACTGTGTAGTCATAGAAACAAACAAAAAACATATGGCATTCTTGAGATCAATGGTATTTTTCTTCTCTCCTTTAAGTATGTGCTAAGGCATTTAAAGCTCAGTATCGGCGTTTATTCCTAATTGGTTTAGTCACTCAGAAAATACTGCATTCCAGAAAACAAACAATATTTTGTGATCATAAGTCGTCAACCGAATTTGTAACACCTCTTAAGGGGAATTACAGTTTAAAAATGTGGGATAAAAATCACTTGCAATTTCACAAGATGAGTGCATATCAAGTGAGGTAAATATGTTAGTCCTGTAGACGGGAAAGGAGAAATAAAAAACCTGTAAAATCACAAAGACCGAAGCATGGACAAGTGGCTGGCCTAGAAGCTGAAGCTGCTTCTTTCCACTGAGATTCAAGCACGGTACTAAAGCATGGTGATGCTTACTCCTACATACAATTATCACTCCACTGACGAATATAGCTACAGTTTTTTCCCCCTGTTTTGACGTCCGTGTGCTCTTATTTTCCCCTGCAATGAGAAATACCCGACTGCGGGACTCCGCTGCCTTCGCACTCCCGCGGTGCGTGGTGGCCCTTGAGGGGAACCCGGGGTGAAGCCGGATGTGGGACTCTCCACGCGCTGGGCTCCATCCGCTTTGCCCCACTC
>NW_009631288.1:0-1036 GCF_000690535.1 Cariama cristata | reverse complement strand
AATGTAGCCGACATTTTTGCTACCAACTATGCATTTCTCTGGCCAAGAGATCAGCAGCGTTTGGGCCTGGGGAAAAAACCTGCTTCCTTTTTTTTTCCTCCTTTCCCCTTTTTTTTTAAGAGACTCTGGAAAACTTTCTTGATGGTTGTTTATGGTTCTTCTCTTTTCTTGTTGTTGGGGGTTTTTTTGGTCCAATGATTTATTTTTTTTTTAATGAATTTCCAAGAGAAAAGTCTTCCGGGGTCATGCAGGACTGGGACACTGGGGGAGGTTGTGCCGAGCTGGGGGTCTCCCCCAGCCCCTTGGCAAAGCCGGACCCCCCCAGGGCACGGCTGTGCCTTGAGAGCTTCCCATCAGCGGATTTAAGACGTGGCATCTGCAAACGGGGGTGCCCGGGGACGCTCCTGCCCAAGCAATAATAACCCACCCACGGCGGGCTCTGAGGAGGTGTCAGCAAGAAAAAAAAAAAGGGGGAGAAAAAAAAAAAAAAGGCAAAATGAGAAAATGAGGCCAAGGTCATTAAAATCAGGAGGAACAGCCCCAGGGTGGTACAAGGCTCCGTCTTTGCATCTGCCCAAGCCACCGCGGGAGCAATGGGGGTGAAGGGGTGGGGAGGTCGGGACTCGCACGGGTGCAAAAGGCACTTTTGGGCCCATTTTCTTTGGCTTGCAAAGTCGAAGGCTGCAGGAGAGCAGGAGCTGGCTTGTCCCGTGTGGGGAGGCCGTACAGCCCAGGAATGAAGAGGAGAGAAAGGTTTGGACCAAACACCTGGGGAACCGACGGCAAAAGCAAACACCAGGAGAAGGTCCCGGCTGACACCTCCATCGCATCCCCCCCGGTCCGGCTCCCTCCAGCGCTGAGGACCGCGGGGCAGTGTCCCAGCGTCCCCAGGCTCTGCTCCCTGCTCCTGCGGGGATGGTTCCCGGCTTCCCCTCCCATCCCTACCTGGGGCAGCGCTGGCTTCGCCTCGGGGCCTAGGTTTTGGGGTGGGAGAAGGAGCAGAACTGGCACAGCTGGAAGGGAAGAGCCTGGATGG
>NW_009631287.1:66311-74545 GCF_000690535.1 Cariama cristata | reverse complement strand
ATGTATTTATAAATATATATAACATAAAAGACTAGGCAGCCCGAGTGATGTGTGTCACAAGTATTACTCACAGAGAATCAAGAAAACAGAACTGTTTTCACTGTTCAGCTTAGTACACTTTTGCCTCCTCACAAAAGCACCACTGAAGTTACCACATCAAACTGCAGCTTGCCCTAGGTATTCGGATTTGTAGTAAACCGAGGCTACAGGGGCACAGTGAGCAATGTTACACAAGACGACTGAAGGGCAGCAGCAGTTATTTGAGTACAAATTGGCATGCCATCTCTTTGAATGACCTCTTTTAACCAGGGACACAGTCTTTCTCTTATGAGCTGTGATTTAGACTCAGAAAAGAAAGGGGACATTTCTCTTCATAATCCCTCATGCCAAACCATGGAACAACAGGAACGTTTCTCCTTCCAGTAGAAGATTTCCCTTCAGTTAAGTTTCTTCTAAGTAACTGCACTTTCTGAATCTGACTACAGGTTTTTCAGACACTGTCTGCTTTCAGAATTGATAATGCTTGATGTTTATAGTTGTTACTAAAGTACCAGTAGGATTGGTATGCAGAAAGGCCCATGTTTATACTTATTCCTATGGGAATCAAGGTCACCGCTGGCTCTCTTATGGTCCACAAGTGAAAATGCGTAAAAAAGTCACACCTGCGGGAAAGTGTGGATGGGACAGGTGAACATAACCCGACCAAAGTATTCCATCCCATCCACCTCATACTCAGTATAAAGCTAAGGGATCACAGTGGTTGGGCTGCCTTCTTTCATGGCTGGCATCCCTGTGGGACCCTGCTTGTTCTCCTGCCTTCGGTCCCAGTGTGTATATTCCTGAATCCGGTTCCCATCTGCTGAATTAATGGGAGTTGTTTTCTTTGTTTTACTTTGTTTAAATAAGGTAAATTTAAGAGTGTGATTTATGTAGTAAGATCCATAAACACAATGACATGATGGAGTTTGAGAATTTGGAGGAAGACCAGGAAGATAAGCAGCTGAGTTAGAAAACTGGGCTTCAGGAAAAGAGACTCCAGCTTATCCAGGGAATTGTTAGGAATCCCCGAAGTTCATTCGTGAGAGAAAACTGTTCAAGGTAGCTGCCAGATTGATCGAGCCATTGATTAAAGAAAACTTCAGCATGCAGGAAGAAACCATCCATTAAGAAGGAAGATACTTAGTAGAAGGACCACATGGCTAGGCAGAAAGTTACTCAATGAAGACACAAAAAGGGAGCATACAAGCAATGGAATCAAGGCTTGGCAACAAAAGAGGAGCATAGAAGTATTGCTCAGGTACTTGAGGAGAAAATCTGGAAGTTTTTTTTGTCCAGCTTAGCTGGACCTAAGACTAGTGAAGACACTAAGATTGACAGGAAAGGATTCTACACACCAGGTCTGCTTGTGGCAAAAGAAAGTTCAAGGAAAACATCGATGCAGGGAGGAGACAGCCTTGTGATGAAAAAGTCATCATAATGTAATGAAGCACTTCATGCCTTGTTAGTTTCAGGTAAAGTCTGATCCTAAATCATTGCACCCAAAACATGGACAGCACGGGTAGCAAAGGACAGGGACAATGAACAATGGAGATGCAACAGGTTAGAGACTACTTCCTGAAGCTGGATGTATTTACCAGAAGGTGTGGAAGTAGTTCACTGTGATCCTGGGCCAATGCCAATTTATACTATGAAAAATTATACTGATTAGGAAGTTCCAGATGACTCAAAAAGCTAACATTACTCCTGTCCTTTAAAAAGGCAAGGAGGATGATTCAAGGAACTACTGACCACTCAGCCTCATCTCAGGGCCTGGAAAGATCATGGAGCATATCCTTTTGGAATCCATTTCCAAGCACATGAAGGAGACTTACATAATTTGAAATGGTCAACATGGATTTTTCCGTGGAAAATAGTACTTGATCAATCTGGTTGCCTTCAAAAAACAAAAACAACTGGCTACATGGACAAAGTTAAAACACCTGATACAATCTACCTTGACTTCAATAAAGTTTTTAATGCTGTCTCCCGTAGCACTCCTGGTTGAGAGCTGAGGAAAGAAGGGCTCGGCTGTCAGATAGGTTGAAAACTGGCTGGACTGTCACGCTCTAAGATCAATGGCTTAATATCTGGCTCATGACCAGTAGTAAGTAGAATACCCTAGGGCCAACACTGGATTTCACACTGTTCAACAGCTTGGAGAATGACAAAGAGTACATCCTCAGCAAGTTTGCAGATAACACTAGGCTATGGAGCCTCAATCCAGGGACATCCCAATAAACCTGAGGACTGGGGAATCAGAATCCTTACATAGTCCAAAACAGAACAGTGCAAAGTTCTGCACCATGGGTATCATCGAATAACAGTTCAAGGGAATGAAGTTCATTGCACATTCACTGAACCCCTTTCAGCTTTAGTCTGTACACAGAGGTACTAAAACACAGAAATGTAATGTACATTAAATAGTAAGTGCCTTGTTATTTGCCCTTAGAAGCAGATTGCTCATAGACTATAAACCTTTTAAATTGCAAATGAAATTCTATTATTTTACTTTTCCCCCCTGTTAAAAAAAACAAACCAAACAAAGAAAAAAACCAAAAACCTCATCTGTGTATTGTTCATGGAGATCCCATGCAATAATGACCAAACATATGTGGAAATTGCATATATTCTGCATTTTACCTGTAACTTTTCAGCAGGCAGAATTTTTGGTATTATATGTCCAACCTCAATATTTTGAACAAATTTGGCAGAATACTTATGAATTCAATATATCCATAAGTCATACAGATCAGTTCCAAGAGACAAGAATTGTGATCTTCATGCCCATAAACTTTTGATTAAAATGGAAGTGTTTCAACAGAGCTGAATATAGTCTTATAGGTAAGAAATGCAGTATTCTGCTGTTTCTCTTCTTTAAATTTTCAGAAAAAATAAAATATAAAGAATCTAGAAATTAACTGTTGTACCACTGCTTTCAGACAATGCCCACTTCCCCTCTCTGTTTAATTTTAAAATTTTCATCATTTTGTTTTTTATGATGGAACATAGATGACCTGAGCTGCAATGACCAACTAACACAGCAATGTCATCTTGTTTAAAACCAGTTAAAGCAGCATTCATTTTTTGGCACTGAAATGAAATGATGGAACATGATCTCTGATGATATTTACTTCTAAGATTAAAATGACTATCAAAATATCATTGGGCACAAGGAACAGACAGATTGGCTTCGTGCCTCAGCTACACTTTGCTATGCTTGTTTATCACTGAGATAATTTGTGTACTTCAGTTAATGTTTATGTTAAGATGCTGTTACAGCATTAACAAGTAACTGTCTACTCTAACAATGTTTGTCGCTGGCAAACTAAGCCACAATACTGAAGAAAGGTAAAGCTCTTCTCACCAATGAGATAAAAATGGTGACAGAATTTGCCTATGCAATGCAAAATAAATTTCTAAACACTGGTCAATGTCACGACTGGCTGAAAATAAACAAAAATCTATTGATGAGTGCTACAATGAATCTGCAGTTACGAAGAAAATGAACAAAACCCTACAGCACTGGAAAGACTTTCACCAACTATACTGAGTGGTAAGTTGTGCTTTGTTAAATCTCTAAAAAGCTTCTGTTACTATGGAAGGAATGGCCAATTTGTCTTTGTATTTTAATTTCCCCATCTGTAGGATAGGGACTAAAACTGCTCTCAAATCTGCAGAACTGTATTTCTTCTTCCTCCACATCATCCTTGAAAAATTTTTTTTTACTAGCCCTTCTTCACAAGACTGAAATATACATACAGTAATAAGTCTTGCTATAATGCTGGCCTCTTGCCATATGCCATAGGTGCTTAACCCTGGTAAGCTTAAAAACCATTGCTTTGAACAGTACATTATTTTAAAATAACATAGATTGTGGGACTGGGTACATATGATCTTTCTCAGTTACATTTTTATTTTGTGCCTCTGTCTGTAAGGAAGGAAGAGCTGCTGGAAGGAAAAGTATTTCCAAAACTGAAACAGCACTGACAAAAACTTTGGCATATTTACCAGAAGCATACGGCTACTTTACAGCAACCACATCCAACAGCATTTGTGCTTATACAGTGCAGCAGCATGTATAACAGCCACAGGATCCAAACTTTAGAATTAGAAAACAAGCGTCTACAGAGGCTATTTTGGGAGAGAAGAGTTTTAGCCAGAAAACTGCTTTCAATCCACATGAAGTGAACTGGCTGTCTTTTATACTAGAACACTAGATTAAATAAGATATCAAAAAATATTGAAACAGTTCAGTATTTGCTGAGTGCGCACCTAGAGAGATGGAGAATACAGGAAATGTGTTAGCATTCTAGCTGCAAAAGAAATTCAGATTAGAAATCGCCACACAGAAATTGCTAGCTGGTAGGTATTCAATCAGAAAAGTGGTTTTTCTTTTAAATATTACAATCACATGGTACAGTACATCACTCGTGTCAAGTCAAATTTAATCATATCAGCATACTTAAAGGAAAAAACCTGAGTACCTAGTCATATATCCGTGCCAAGAGGGATTATATGAGACTTTATGAAGCCTTTTCCTTTTATTTAATATTCTGATATCTGTATAGAACAATTTTGATATGCATTATACCCTCAAACTAATCTATTCCATTGTCTTTTTAATGCACACCCGGTATGCCTGAACTCACAGTTTCAGTATACTCTGTACTGTCAATTACTTACGTTCCTCTGAAGTCTGCCTATGTAAAAGGATTCCTTGAATCTGCAATAAGTATAATGAGTGTTGCTAATTTTCTTGAGAGTAAAGCAACATCACCTGCTTTCTACTAGTTAATAGCACATTTAAGAAGGAACAATAATTTATGAGCTCACTAGTGCCTACTGATTTTTGTCAGACTTAGTAGAATCAGGCATGTGAAGGACGGTGCTTCAGAAAAGGTGTTAGAGCAAGGAACACAGAAATTTGACAGGCTTTTACCGAAATGTGGGTTTTCTACATACATGTTTAATGGCTTACCTGAACAACAATGAAAAATGCATCACTATATAACCCATCAGAAATAAACCAGTTTTCAGCTGCCAGAGACTAAATACAACAAAAATGTAGAAACATCAATTTTATTCTGGGAAAGCAACTGAAACCGTTAAGTGCCACATATGTCAAGCACTTTGGCACACTCAGTCCACCTCAGAAGACATGGAGACTGTATGAATAGAATTTAAGCTCCAAAACAGGGACCTAAAAGGCAGAAGTCTACCTCTACAAGTGTACTGAGTTTAATTTCGCCAAGCCCTTTAGTGAATTCTCCTCTTCTCATTCAGAGCCTGATTTTATTTTCCCTATCTTTTAAATCTCCCTCCACCTCCCTCAGTCTCCCTCATATTCTCCTTCTTTATTACTTCCTCTGCATCCTCCTCTTACGCCTACCTGCAAAAATCTGATTCCTTCATATAATATTTATTGCAACAATCGCAAGTACAGTAGATACAAAATGCTGATTGACATGGCAACACAGTAACTACGTGAAAGTACGAACATGAAAAGCAATGGATGACCTTCATATATACACCTGAACTTTCATGCAAAATATCTTATGTAATTGTGAATTATTCTCAGCAGAAATCTGAAGCTACAGGACTAGTACAATTTAGAGATTTTTTTTTTTTTTTGCCTCCCATTTATCCTAGATTGTAGCCAATAGATCCAGGATTTGGAGGACAAAAAGATCTTTTGGAACTTGACATGACTATGGCGCTTCCCATTTGTTGGTCTTGATGAAGTAGTAAGTATATTAACCACCTTGTATAAATAACCACAAAGGGTTCAGTGCTCATCAAGTGACTTTATGTAGTAACAAAAATGTTCAATGTTTACAATGGATTCTTAAATTATACAACTACTAATATTTCCAGTGCTTACAGTTCTAAAGAAGAGTGAGAAAAAAAACCAAACACCAACAAAGCAGTGAGCTAATTTAAATTTAAAAAAGGTGAAAAAGTAGATTCAAATCCTCCAGTAAAGAGGTCGACAGTGACTAATAGCATCAATTAAGAAAGGCAATGCACACATACATATATATGTGTTCATGGTATTAAACCAAGAACCAAATTCAATGGGGAGTTACGAAGCATAGTAAATTGATCTGAAAACATTGTTTGCTAATAAGGATTATAAAATAAATTTTTCTAATTATTATTTTAATTTCATTTTAGCAACACAGATGGAAGACCAGTTAAATAACCTGAACCCAAAACCTCTCACACACTTCAGAAGCAAACAAATTATGGTCTAAAATATTTCCAATTAAACAGAGAATATGACATTAAATCAAACAATACAAGTCATACACATTGTAAAAGTCTCTATTGTTCTATGCAGAAAAGTGAGAGTGAGGGTGAAGATACCCTGAACCTAAACCCTGATTTCACGTTTTCTCAGTGATCATGGAAGCGAAAGAGGAATTTTAGATGTTTTCAATAAATTAACTAGACAAATAGACACCCAGAGCTTGGTCTCCAACAAGGAAGTTCTTCCCCCTGAACAGTAGTTCACTACGATTAGGAGTTCAATAGAATCCAAACTTTTTATATTCCAATATAATCCAAACTTTTTGCACGCTGCTGTAAATTACAAAGCATTGAAAATACTTGGAAGTAATAAGGCAATTTGCACAGGCTCTTTGCACAAGGCTGCATTTAATTTTTAAGAGATAACTATGATCCATGAAGATACTTTGCTGAACTTATTTTTTTTGTTTCACACATCAGTGCTTTTGCTCTGCAGAAATTGTTACAGCTTTTTAACTCTGAGCTACTGAATTGAGCAAGAACAGTGAAGTAGAAGCATAGTTACAGTGCAGTAAGTCTGACCTAGTTACTGAGATACTAAGATTAAATTTGGGGATGTGTACTGTTTTTATGAATATACTGCACTTTGCAGACAGATGATCAGCAAGGAAATGACAATGTCTAACATGCCACCATCTGCAAGCTCAGAAGAAATTTGGAAGCTCCTTACATGCATCCGCTGGTTTGGCTTTTTGGACCCCAAAAATGGTTCAGTATATGCAACCTAGCTCTCCACTGAATCAGACGAAGCCTGGGCACATAATATTTGTTTGCTGTGTCAATCAGAGGACTGTGAGCCTCCAGCTAGACAGCTTCTTAAAGCACCACAGTCATTTCTGCAATGATCCGAGTACTCCTTCCCTTTAACAGCAGGCTTCTGGAAAAACAAGCAAGGTAAGGAACAATGATTCAGGAATATCCCTTCACCAATAATCAGGAAAATAAGCAATAACTACTCTTTTTGCAAGATCCATTCATTTTGCCAATTTATTTTCAAGTGTGAGCTGAGACAACTAGATTTGGGAAAAGCCTACACTTGTGAACTCAAAATAAACCACACTTGCTAGCTTAAAAACACACATTCACTCACATGAGGAGAAAGACTGCAAAAGAATAAATACTTGACCTCAGAGATTAGCAGTGACTGGAAAATAGAAATCTGCCTAAAATCTCAATTGAAAGGATGGTAATCCTTTAGGTTATACAAGTGCACACATAAGATTGTTATTTTACATAGATTTAAAATATTTCTTCCCTTCTGTTTAGGTTCAATAATACTTTGATCTAAAATCAAGAAGGTTGTCATCAAAGCATTCTATTCACTAAAGAGATAGGAAAGAAACGATAAGTAGAAAGTGGCAACTAGACAAATTCTATCCTTGAAGTGATGGAGAGGCAATAGGTAGGACAGCTTAGAAGGCACAGACAACATTTTAAAGACTTGCACATGTGCACTACATTGGATTATCCAATTTAAACAGTAAAAAATTAGTTTTAAATTGTATTTCAGACAACATGTATCAGCTGCAAAAAATAAAAAAAGCATTTGGCTATGGAAGTTAAGAGAGTTTAACTACACTCTTCATGCTTTGGTCTCTAGCCCAACCTCCTGCTTAAAGCCGGGTTAGTTACGCAATCAGAGCCAGGAACTCAGGGCTAGATCCAGATATTTTTTAAAACGGCCAAGGATGGAGACTGTGGAAACTCTCCAAGCAACCTGTTCCAATGCTAAACATCCTCATGAGGAAAGTTTTCCCTCATATCTAGTTGGAATTTCTCTTGTTCCAATTTATGTGTGTTGCCTCTCATCCTCCCACCGAGCACCTCTGTGAAGAGACTAGCTCCATCTTTTGATAACCTCCTTGAACATCTTGGGGGCGGGTCCT
>NW_009631287.1:58090-66280 GCF_000690535.1 Cariama cristata | reverse complement strand
TCTGCTGAACCTGCTTCAGTTGATTGACATCTTTCTTGTATTGGACAGCCCCAAACTGGGCCAAATATCTTAGACGTGATTTAACAAGGACCAGGTAAAGGGAGATAATCACTTTCCTCGGTTTACTGGCTGTGCTCCTGTTTATACAGTCCAAGATACCGTTGGCTTCCTCTGTTGCCAAA
The DNA here is from genome assembly GCF_000690535.1 of Cariama cristata. Classification (NCBI taxonomy): domain Eukaryota; kingdom Metazoa; phylum Chordata; class Aves; order Cariamiformes; family Cariamidae; genus Cariama; species Cariama cristata. The sequence continues at coordinate 66,098 of NW_009631287.1, read as the reverse complement.
GTAAACATACTATACTAATGACTATACTAATCCAGTAGGAATTCACTGTTGGAAATGCTTATATTACACACTGACATGGAGATCTATTCAGATGTGAGCAAGTCAGAATTGCTTACAGAAAAGCCAGTTTCGAGGCGTAAAGTGGTGACGAGACTATGCCTTTCTGTGCAAGCAGACTGACAGCATAAGAAGCTTGGACGGTCCCACTACAAACCACTTCGTTCCAAACAAGAAACAGCTCTGCCATTACAGAAGTTTCAAGCTGGACTCCGAATTTCAGTAACAAGGAATTCTAGTAATAAAGTATCTATTTTTTAAGAAAGTCCTGACCAATTTATTTTGCCTCTAAGAATCCAGGAAAGCTCTATAGCCTTTCCTCATAGCAGCCACTACCTGGCATGATCATTTTAACACAATAACTGAGATAAATAGAAGAGGGAAAGGGTCAGACAGACAGTGGGCAGGGGAATGTGTATTTTCAAGGTAAAAGTAGATAAAGATATTATAAGCACTAGCATTTACATGAGGAGTCACACCACCCACCATAAACCAGTTATTTAATAGGTTGCTTAAGAGCTAAGAGAGCTCTTCACCCTACCTCTACTCCATTTAACACATTAGCTTGTACTAATGGTGAGCTCTCATCCAGAAATACACAGCACCTCTGCCTGTGGGTATTACCACAATGCAAATGAAGTTGTAAAGACAAATCAACTCATCAATCACAATGGGACACTGAGCAATGCAAAGGGATTAGCATTTCAGCCCTGCTCAGGTCTTTCCTATCACCACTCTACTTTAATTAAATACCACCTCAAGTGCTTTATTACCATTAGAAATCTCAGTGTTGAAGGCTAGCATTCTGGAATCTAAGTGCTGGAGCTAATTAGAAATGAGAAAAAGAAGAACGTTCATTAAAAATTGCAGAATTCCTCTAACTGAAATTATCTACACCTTGGAATAAAGATTTGCCTTTCTGTGGATTTAGAATAACATGTTAAATAGCTTTCATTAAGGTGAAACCTTTTACTTTGAACCACATACCTGCCATTGTCTTCCATAAGTAAGGCTAGATTTAGCTATATCTACCAAACCATTGTTAGAATTTCAAAGATTCTTGGCTTATGGTTATTGATAAGAGCCTTAATTCCTCTTCTTCTAACATTTGAGATACTAATTTAAATTTTTTCAGACTTGGCACACTCAAGGGCTTTTTGCCTTACTTCCCCAGATATACATAAGCTAGTCATTACTATTTATGAAGGCGATGAAAGAAAACATTAAACAGTCAAAGAAACATAAATCTTAGATTCTAACACAGAGTGTGCAACAGCAGGATTAAAAACAAAATGAAAAAAACCTGAAGCAAATACAAAGACATTTGCAATTTAAAGCAATACAATATAGCTGAAAAGCAGTTCTCTCTTCCACTTGACTGCCAAGTGACCTGACTCAGGATTTTATGGCTTTCCCAGGAACAAGCTGATGATATCAGTAACATCCAAAACTTAGCAGTGAAACTGCTCTGTCATGAGCAAAAGTGAGGAGCAGACAGAATTCTGGGTCAAATGATAAAGTAAATGTTTTCCCAATTCTTAGCTATGTTAAAATGGAAATAAAAATGTGTTTTCTGGTCAGTACCTTTATTAGAAAAATTAACCTTTATACAGAAGACCTGAATAAGGCCTATACATTGCTGACATCCTGCTCAACTAATTAGGGTATGGCTTTCCTGTGCAATTTTGTGTATCAGACTTATTTTTAATGTCTGAGGTGATTTCCCAATACAAATAATACCTCAAAGATTAACAATAAAGAAGACCTAAAGTTTTTTTTTTTAAATACAACATATATTGTTATTTGACTAATGTCCAAAAAGATCAACTTGGATTTAGCCTAAATTTAAGTATCAGTTAAATGCTTAACACTAATGAAAACACTATTACTTTTAATTCCAAAGGAAACAGATGGCTTTAAACAGTTACTTATTTCAACATATGGAAACTAGTCACTGAACTATGAAGAATCAAACAGCAAACTCTCAGTCATTTTTAATACATTTTGACTAATAAGAATAAAATACAAGAAGAATACAATACATCAATAAAAGAATCCAGCTTCTAATATGACTGCTTTAGTTTAATATGTAATGGAACAAGGAAGGTTTAAAAAATATTTGTTTGAGCTAGGATATTAGATTTTGTTCATAGTGCTGATTTAGGATTTGTTTTTCAAATGTATAATTTTTATACCAAATTTGTGATGCATGTATATTTTTACATTCATCTACCACCTTAAACCCCCAAAGACTATAAATTCCCCCGTAAACAGTTCTCTTGTCATGAACATGTATATAGGAGTTCCTGGAGCTTCCTTTGAAACAAAGCCGCTCTCAAAACAGGACACGAAAAACATTCACAAATGGATCAATTGAAAAAAGTTTTTGTCAGAAGACAGCAAAAGAATACACTGTGCAGGTAGCAACGAAGGTGTGAAAGAGCTACACCGGTCATTTCTGGGACTGGCCAACATAGCAGAACTTGCTTTTCTAATCCGGCAAAGGAAATGAAAACTGTATTAAACTGCAGATTAAAGCACAATCAACACACTATTTTTACTACTACCGTGAAAAGCATCGTCTCCAATACTGTAACTGTAGCTGATGCTTTGGAAAAGTATTAAGAGCAAATGATTCTTACCCTGGTCTTATCATGGCAGTTTTCTTCAGCCAAGAATGTAGGTTTGCCAGCTAAGTCTGTGTCAGTTTATTATTGACTTAAATACAATCAGTAGCTTAAGTGAATTAAACTAGTTTATTTTCCATCTCGAGTAGCCTACAACTTTCTAAAGCTGCAGCAAAAGTTTGCCGGTTTTGCTTCATTTCTTCCTATAAGCTTACATAACAATATACTTTAAAGGTGCCCCTGCATTATCCTTAGCTGGTGGGCAGAATTGTACTGTCTTTAGCATATTTTTTAGGACTCCATTTGTTAAAAAGAAAAAAAGGTTGCTAAGGCGTTTCATGATTTCTGTGCAGAACATTCACTATGTGGGAGTGCCTCATTTGCATAGCGGCATGTGGGTAGGATTTGGACAAGCACACTGAAGGATATGACAATCAAAAACAGATATGTGGGAAATCTCTTTTAAATGTAAAAAGACTTCACCCAGGTTTCCCTAACTTAAGTAAACATTTTTAAGGGAGAAATGAATGCATAACTACTCATGAGGTAAAAATTGGCTTCAAGCACTTGCAATTTCTGTTGCGTACCAAACTATGCCCAAGAATAATTTCTTGTTCTACCCTAGGTCTAGCACAGCAAAAATCAGCGAGAAATGGAATTTTGATCATTGTTAAAAATTTGCATGTGATTTTTCCAGCTAATGACATGCAGAACAAGTTATAGTTGGTTTCTGCCACTGACAATCTGTCAATTTAATAATAGATCCCTCTTTTGATATAACTTGACTGCCATTAGCATTCCAAATGTAGTGAACTGTTTTGTTAATATCTCTACAGAAGAGAAAACCGAAGTAAAAATGTGAAATAGAAGGCAACCTGGGCCAGTTTCTTCTGCACAGCCCTTGTCTTTAATCCACTGCTCACTGGAAATGTGTAAATCCAGTTCTTTACCAGACTGGGAGAGAGTCAGTTCCTGTTTCGAACCAATTTGAGATTACTAGGCTGCAAAAAATTAGCCTCCAGAAGCCAACATGAAAGCTTGATTTTTCAAGCAACAGTCATCTTGAAGCACTCAACGAAACTGCCCTCTTCCTTTAAAACTGAGCTGACCAAAGTGACTCATGCACTTGGCTAGAAAATTAGACATTGTTACCACTTTTGGAAGAAAAGAAAAAAAAAAGTGGCCAAGGAGGCTCCCAGGCCTATCTTTGCAGGAAGTAATCATCCACCACCTACCCTGATTCTAGGGAGACTCTTCCAGTTTTCACAACCTCACAATCTGGTCTGATCTACTTTTACGTATCTGACGAGGAACTGCTTTTTTCTGCTGGATAGCAACACGTAAGTGCAGGACTCTCAGATTACGTCAAGAGCCAATTTGTAAAGCACTTTCCACTGCACCTATGAGTACCGTGACACCCAACAAAGCAGTGACAGCTTCCATCTGCACATTTTTTCTCCACGTCATCTATATATTCTGTTAGATATTAGTACACTGTGCACAAACAACTTGGGCTTAGACTTCTTTAGGAAGCAAACACTCTGAAGGTTCCCTGATCAGTATCCTTGGGTCCTTCTATCCTAAATTTAGCAAACGATATCATAAAATCTAAAAATCTACTACTATTTACTCCCCATCAATTTTTTTTTAACTAACAATAGGGGCTGGTGTATTTCTTGTACTTCTTCTGTGTTAGCCTAACTCAGACAATATAGACTTGCACAACTCCAAAAGGAGAATATGAATAAGAAGATTTATTTCTCTCTTTTTTCTTTTACACATGAAATAGATAAATGGATTTCCCCTGGAAAAGGATTTATTCTACTTCTACAACTAATGTGTTGACCACTCCTGGAAGACAGTTCAAGCTCAGACAATGACCCTTCAAGGATCCCAGCTTACAGCTGTTTAAAAGCAGCATTGTATTAGGATAACAAAAAGAATCTCACCTTGAATATAAGAGATCCTTTGCAGCAAGGATACCTTCCATGGCAAGGAGAGTACACTAAGCAATCCCCTTCACCCAACTTGTTCTTATTTTGAGCAAACACAGATCATATAAGCTCAGACATTTAAATCAATATAATGTTAACATAACTTGCAAAGTTCATTTCCTGTGAACATGAACCCCAGCTTTCAAATAATCCTATACAATATTTATTGGAAATTTTTTATGAAGTTTGTATTTCAGACACAGGTGCAAATCCTATGCCATCCTAAAATATAAAAGTATTTCCTTATATGCCAAAGCAACACTTACAGATATTGCATATTACCTGCATTCACAAACAATGGCAATAAAGTAAACCATAACCTAAACCTGTGTGTTCTACATTACTAACCAGTTCATTACAATCTAATAATATTCATATGTATTCGGTATGTCATTATTACATAAAAAGATGCATGACTTCAATTTAATTTTAAATAAATGGACATAAACTGATTGTTATATAAAGTTACTATGTTCTAAAAATAACACATAATGTAAAAAGCAGGGGAATGAAATATGCCAGATCTTACAAATTACTATGATAAAGAAAGGATCATCTCAATTTATGTGTGTTGTAGTTCAGTCATGCTGCATTCTGCAATAATGTTGGGAAGATCAGTATTTAAACTGGAGGAAACAAGAAATCTCCAAGTGTTTGAAGAAGTGACCAATCTATTATATTTCTTATTATTACTACCTCAAAAAAATTTCCAGCCAGGTAAAAATAAAAATAAATAAAACAAAAAAGTCAACAACAAAAAAGCCACAGAAACCAAAAATGCCTTTCTACAAGGGGAAAAAACCTCAATGGTGCGGTCAGATACCATTTTCCAGATTAACCTGGAGGTGCTGAAGATCTTTTAGGCCTGTTGCTCTCCGCTGTGCAATGCTAACATCAGTCCAAGACCAGTATAAATAACCATGCCATCCTTTAAGTGCCAGAACACTCACTCATAAGCTTCTGTCAAAAAACTTCAAGATTAACTCAAACTTCTCTATCAGCAACTTAAACTAAGACTTTGCCTTGATGCAGTTGAAGAACAGTCACAGCTTTCCTTCTGCCAGCTCTGCTGTAAATACAGACCGCTGCACTTCAGCCAATCTAGATGTTTACAGAGCAAGTTTGAGCTGCTGGTCCTGATCATTTAATTTTACTTCACTCCATGGTCATTAACATCCAGGTTTATTGGAGAAGCCACTTAATTGTTCAATCAAATAGTGGATTTCAATTTACCATTAAGTCAGTGGCATTAAGAAATACTACAGCCTAGTCCATACAAGAGAAAAATAATAATAAAAAGATGCTCGCTTCACAAATGCAAGAGATGTATAAATGCAGCATCAAATGATTCATCTGAAAAAACATCAATGACACACAAAAGACATGTAAAAACAAAAGCAAAAGGTACCTCTATGGCTTATAATTCTAAAATAGCTTTGAGTAAAATAAAACATGCATCTGTAAGAGGCACTGCATTTATTCACTAGAATTGCTCTAAAAGGCAGATGTCTGTGAATTTAGTAACAGATTTAACATGACTGCAGTGTACCGTTAAAAATCAAACCTACCTGCCATTTTATGCAAATGAAACATTAAAGGCTCCTTCCTCAAAGATACTCCCTACACACTAATATACCCTGTATCTGGTCCTTCAGCTAGACTGTAGAACTTCCCTCATGTAATACATAAAGCAGGAAAATAGGATGTCACAAAAGACATAATTGTACTAAAGCCAAGATAAAAGTTTAACCTATTTACTTATTACAAATCCTTGAGTGGGAATTTGGCCTCTTTTTATTCAGAGACTTGGAGTTTTGCCTTTAAAGTATCTGCTGTAAGAGCATCCACCATAATAATGACTCAGTTGGCGTTTCTTATATGTGTGCTCACAAGACCCATCCATACATTGTGAGAAACACAGTTATGATGTAGTCCTGCTGTTCCCAGCTTAATTACTATTGGGTCTATTGGTAATTTTTGGCACTATAAAATACAGAAAGTAACAGCAAGTTTTCCTCGGAAAGCAAATAAGGGGTGACTTAATGCCACAAACTAATCTGCGGCTAGATGCAAATTAATTGAAGATAAAAAACATTGCAAACGACATTCAAGAAGACAGAGATGATTCCCAAGAACTAAACATATAACCTGAGAGAAAAATCACAGCTCTCACAGATTCACACAGCTTGAGATAAAATAGAAAGTGCCATGATGATGAACAGAGGTTCCTCAAGAAATTCTCTTTCCAGGAAAGGTAAGACTGTAGCACTGGTTAAATGGTACCAACAAAAGATCCTCAGTTCCTGCTATGAAAAGGATGCACGAGCGAGAACCATAGATAACTGCAGATAACCAGAAAACCCTGTTACTTGAGTCAGTGCCTCCATAAAAACTAAACACTCCAATCTAAAACCAGTATCTGGTGGGGGGAAAAAAAATAAATCACTATTTCTCAAAGAAAGGACAAAATCAATAGGGAGAGGTTATGACACATCATTGCTTGTTTTAGTCAACTCAAGTCACTTTTAATTTGAATACAAAATTTAACTCACACAAAAGTCTAATTACTTTTTAAAAAAAAAATTTGGAAGATCATCACCTTCCACTTCTGGACTATGAAAAGCAGGTAGAGAAGATACAACAAAGCAAATTTAGAAGGGTTGTTAATTTTCAATCTTTCTTTCAAGTATGCACACGCTACTGATAAACAATGTCATGCAGGAACAGTAGCAGCCAAGGTAATCTCTACTTCTACTTCCATTTTCTGAGAAAAACATAACTATTTCTATAATTGCATCAATCCCAATACAGCAACTCTGATTGAAATTTATTTCTTAATAAACTATTTTTTGCAGTGTCTATATTTTATAGAACAAGCACTAACCACTTATGATATTAGTAAAAAAAATTTAGAAAAAGTACACAAAATGTTGTAATTACCTACCAGATGAAATTACTTTAATCCTGTGAATTCAAAAAAAAAAAAAAAAGAAAAAAAAACAACAGAGAATGGCTCTAACCCTAAGATTTTTTAAAATCTTATAATGATAAGCTTTTGATTAAAGTTGATTAAGATGACAAATAATATTATTTAATTTTACACATAATGCATATGTGTTTCCCGAGGGAAAGATCCTCAGCTGGTCTGCATTCTCAAAAATGCTCTCTGGAATTCAGTTTGGAATGCTCAATATTTTGATATTGTGAGAAAATAGGTTTGACATTTTTAATATAGGAAAATAACACTGATTTGTTAATAGCTAAAAAACAAACAACAGACAAGCAATTAGTACACAAAGGAAAAAAGGAAGAAAGCCAGGGCAACAAATA
>NW_009631287.1:36573-58059 GCF_000690535.1 Cariama cristata | reverse complement strand
TCTTTCATCACTTTTTTCAGAAATCTCTTGTGGTCTGGTCCGCTTAGCACCCGCTAAACCTAAACTTTATATACTCCTCTTAAAAACTGTCAAGAACTGAAGTACATATTCATTTTCAATTCTGATCTCTTGTTGGTGTGAGTACTGTTTGGAAAAGAAAGGACATCCTTCTGATCCTGCTGTAATTCACATACACAAAAAATGTATGGATTGGTCTCAAGCAGAGGCCAAAAGAATTAAAATAAACCCTCTGAACTTGACTTGCATGTAACTGCTGCCATCCTAATAAGGTGAGAGCAGCTTTTAAATCCCAGGCAGATTCAGAAGCTGCAGCCCAGTCCCTGCCATATGGAGACAGCCTGGAATCTGTCAAGTTCACTTAGTGAATTTTATCTTTGGGGAGTCAGTCAGGCAAGCTAGATCAGAATAAACAGGATGCTGTTGAGATCTGGAGGCTAATGCTGGTACAGGCTGGACTACTGAACCAAAAAAATTAGTTTTAAATAAACATGTGGTGACTAGAAAAATTAACAATAATTAAAGCTGTACAGGCACAAAAACAACTACATGTGATTTTTACTGGGCTCTGAAAAACACTGTTCGCTCTCTCCAACTTCAGGAATTAGCCAGACTTTCCATTATTCCTTGTATAGTAAGATACTACAACATTATTTAATGCTTTAAATCAGCTTTAAGTATTGATCATTTACAATACCCTATTTAAATGATGTGCCTAATTATACCACCTTTTTCAGAGTTGTTCAAGGAAATAGAACAGTAAAAGTAAGCAAAGTCATGTTCATATGATCTACATGCAAGTCCAAGCTGCTTCTTCATGCTCCAATAGAAGGAGACAAAAACGTGGGGTCTCTAAACCTATCAAATTCTGTTCTGATGGATGGGGATAAGATAGACTTTGTTGTGCTCTGGGTAAAAGCCAGAATGTTAAATGTAATCTTCTGCACATGCTTTTACTGATATTCAGCATAAAAATAAGCCTTATCCATTTTTATTAGTTGGTCTGAGCCAGAACCAATTCTTTTGATGTCACCTAGCTTATAAAATGCAGCACTATAAGCAAGGGAGGTTTTAAAATGCTTCATAGACTTTATCCATTATATTAATGGGTTTCAAATTGCAATCTGTGGAGCACTTTCTGGTGCTGATCCACAGGCAGCTGGCCAGTCACCTGGAGCTGGCTCCCCTCCTTGCTTCCCTCTGCTTATTCACTATAAAAGACAAAGCTGAAAACAGGCAAACAAACAAACAAAAAAAGACATAATGCCATTTTTAATGCCATTTTTCTAGATAAACAGTTACAGTGCTTGCCACATGACTGTCCTGAGAGGAAAAGATTATGCAATTATGAAAGGCAACACAGCTTGCTGGCACCATAGGCAGTGGACCATACCAGGCAGGAGAGGGGGAAGGTGGAGCACAAGAGAAATAACTGTTGTTTCTATAGGATTAATTTGATTAAACTTTAAGGTGAATGAGTAAAATAGCTCATTTTTCACCGTTCACCTCTTTTCAGGCAACAAGCCATGTTTTACCTCATGCCTCAATAAGATGAACTTGCACTGCATTGCTATTTTCCAGAATTATTTCCAGTTTAAACCACTACTTTTAAGAATGTCCTGATAAATACGCTTTAGAAATGACATCTTGCACTAGAAAGACTATTTCTTGGAATACTTTAAGTGACACCTACAGATTCACCCAGGGAATCCAAGTTATCTCTATATATAAAGTAAGCAAAGAAAGCTACACGACCTGGGTGACTGGGGTAGGAAGGGCTTCTGAGAACCTAATCAGCAAATCATCATAAACAAGATATCTATATTTACCTACTAATTTTTAAAAAAAGTTTCTATACTACTAGTCTTTCATTTAAATTCTTTCTTATTTTCAGATATGTATTTTCTATGTATTTTAGCAGGTTTTCCCCAGCTAAATCACTTTATCTTGACAGAAATATAGCCACCATAGCAGACTTCAGAGGTCGTGAAGTTACTACAGTAAGTCAAAACTAATAGTACTATTGCTCAACAGCAAACAGATTCAACAGCTGAAATCATTTAAGCTATCAGTAATAGCTATTATTAGATCACTGAAAATATTTGTGAGTGCATGCCCAAACAAATTATGAATAGCACACAGCAGGAGATAGGTCTATTCAAAGCAGCACTGGAATGTGTAGTTTACTGTTTCGGTTCCACGAAAGGAGGCTGTGGTACGGTCAAATCTGTGCTCTACTGAAATCTTCCACCCGTGAGGAACTGGTCAGCCTATCTAGCCAAGAAAAGCCTGACTGATAAAGCTACCAGGGAGGCAAGACTACTGATAAGAAATACTCATTCTTCATTCTTTGGTTTTGAGATCCACCATTGCTCCATCATAATAATGTGGACAGCTTAGTTTAAACTTAGATTTAAGAAACATCTGCAAGTGCCCCCAGTTTGTCCTTTACAGTACAAAGTGGCACCACAGCAGCCTAAATAAAGCCTAAGACCTAAATATTTACTATGCCCAAAACATGATGATTAAAAATCCTTCTGTTTTTCAATGAAGTAATTGCTTGTTTAGACTTACAGTATCTCTCAGCCCAGAAGTTATTTTTTTCAGAAAGTTGCAACCTTTCACAGTAAGTTACATGTGCCTAGTTCAGACATCAGGAGCAAAAGACTTTTATCTTACAAAAACTTTCACCCAAATATCTTTATATCATAACATTTATTGTAATAGACCACTTCCTTTGTTTCCAGTAATAAACTTTACATAATTTTAAATATTTTTCACCCATTCATGTGAAAAACCATCTTCAGACTGTAACTTTTTTTTAAATCAAAAATATAGTTTTGCTGAATTTTACAATTTTTGTTTTAAAAGAATCTTCACAGACAATGATGTACACTGGTAATAAAAGCACTACAAAAGGGTAATCCTTTGGCTAGTTACAAGCAACAGCTTCAAAAAAGTTTCTTATTTTGAAAAAAATTTCTTCTTATGCTTTTAGCTCTCACTTCACAGTATCCTATAGAAACTTCTAGTAGCATTTGTAATACCTCATCCTAACTTCAAGAGGTAGTAAGTAATGATTCCCAAATAAAAAGTCAGACTTTAATATACCTGATTTTGGGTTCTCAAGATATTATTCAGTAATGTATTATTCTCAAACTCAATATTAAATAAAATTATAAAGTGCTTGATTTTCCATAGGACAAGGCCACTATCTTGAACTATATTTTCACTCTGTCATCAAACATTTTATTGTTTGTCCTAGGAACATCTTTATTCAAGAGCCAAACACATTAAAGAGTAACTCTTCTCTTTTATACTTTATTGATTATTGAGTAAAAATGGATAAATTAGTATGTAGGACTAAGCAACTAAAGCCTGATGAAGGTAAACTATGACTTCCATTAAATTAAAAGAAAGAAAAAAACACAAGAACAAAATAACCAGTTTAAAATAGACTATAAACCCACCAGTTGAAGTTGTAATGATTCCGTTCTGTCTTAATCTTTACCTTCATTCCTTCTCTGCAGCCTTCATGTTTCCTTTTCCTTTTTCTTTTTTACTTCAGCAACTATAAAGTCTACATCTACATAATTTATTGATGGTTCTCAGTCTGGGGAATCCATGGGTTTGTTCTGTGAAGTACACTGGCTTCAAAAGCAGTATGAAAACGAGTGTAAAAATCTGGATCATGACAATGACAGTAGTGAAGCAGTCAGTCTAGGGCTATCTTGGTCCTCGCAAGAACAAATCCTGCAAACGGGTCACTGGGCCAGATAATAAGTAGTTGTTTTCTAATATACTGCTTCTTCCTTTAGCTAAAATATACTAGCTATTGTGGTATTCAGTTGGAATGAGAACGTGAAGAAGGAACGCGTATTTTCTGGAGAACACATTACCCTCACAGTACTAATCAGCACTGTAGGAAGGTTTGCTGCCATGCGGATCTACCAGAAATCTGTAATCCTACAGATAGTAGAAGTAAAACAACAACTGCAGACATACTAGTAGCGACAACATACTGGTAACACTATTTCTCAGGCTAAAGAAGGAAATAGACTTCCTCTCAGTTAACCGGGCTGTGTTACTGAGAAGGAATGGGAAAGGGATTGGCCTATAGACTGCTGACTGGTTAAATGACTGTTGCAGGATAGACTAGTGACACTAATATATTAAGAGTTCATGCTGTTCCATCTACAAGCATAATTTTCCCAGAAAGATTGTGTAGGATATCAGCACAATGTAAGGCAAATTGTGGTATTTAAAAATTAGCGCTCTCTCTGGATTAAAATAGAATGTAAATGGCTACAAGAGACTAATGGATGCTACAATGATTGTAAACTGATAAAGATGATGAGAGACCTGACATGGAAAAATAAAAAATAATTATCTCCTTTCTAGAAGACTTGCAAGCAAGTCTTCTGGCATACTGTGAACCTTTTTAATCAAAATACATTTCAAGCTTGGTTTAGAATTAAGGTAGGTCACATAGGATCTTATTTCAATTCACTTGCGAAACGTGTATTCTTTCACGTACCTATGACAGTAAAAAGCAGGCTACAGAAGATGGGATATTTTCATTCTTTTTATTGTTCAACAGTATGTTCAAAGGATCTGTCAAGTATTTTTGCTGGATGTGCTTAATCCTAGAGCTTTCAGACACAGCTTGTTACCTTCTTTCCACTTCAACACAGTTTTGTGACTTATTTATGAGTCTGAGACTAAACTAGGTCTGCTTGGAAAAGGGAAAACCTAACAAAAAGATACTTTAACCTAGTTAGACTGAATTCTTATTAACCAGTTTATGCTGTTGTAATAACCTGGGGTTATTACAGTTAACGTTGTAATAACGTTGTGATCATGTTGTAATAATCTGGGGTTGCAAAGAGAAGAGCTACATAGAACACGGTAGAAAAGCCACATATGAAGTTTTCATTGCAAATATTGCCAAATTTTATAAAGGGTAACATTCTCATAGATTAGATCATAAATAAAATGTTTGGTTTACTACTAAGACCATGCAAAAAATGGTGGTTAAATGAAACAGAAGAGCAAAATACCAGGGCCACTGATCTGAATGCAACTCAGATTGTTGTTGACACATGTATGGTGAAATTACTTAATTATCTGAATCCAGTTTTGTTCAGGAGATGGCTATCTTTCATACCAGAAAATCAGCACTGTTGATTAACAGCAGCTGCTGTTAGTCTCAGAAAGCAAGCTGAGAAATTAACCAAAATGGACAATTTCCACCATTCATACAGAAGAAGGGATATGTCAGCGTCAATGAACCATTCAACTCGTTTGGCATTTCTGCATCCTGGAAGGCATATCTGAGAATGGCCACATTAGATTTAGGGATGGATCCAGACACTTCAAATGAATATAAAGGTGGTAACTTAGAGATGTGTCAGCCACCAGAGAAACAAAGATTTATTGGAAAGTGCTCCAAGATACCTTTGGGAAGTGACTTTGTGAAGAAAAATGGAAGGAAACAGAGGTAAAAATAGAGTCCAGAATTGAAGCTTTCAATTGTATGAAGCACTTCAGACTTAACAGCCTAGCATTTACTCAATCAGAATTAAGTCCTTAAATACTTCACTTCCAAAGACAAACTCCAAAAAACAAATTGGTGTGATGCAATGTTACCTGTCTACTTTTACATGCAATGTGAAGTACTGTACCTGTGAGAAATGTAAACTCTCACACCTAGAGAAGACATCAGTTAAGAACATGTCTAAAGCTAATGATCCTTGAACATAAAGGAATGGTGTGCATACAACAAGCAGGAAAAATGAAAGATTCGCAAAAAGTGAAATAACCCAATAGAATCTATCAACCAAAGATTCAGGTTTGTAGGAAGTAACAGCACTGTTGTGGTTTTGTGCTTAACCAAGTTTGTAAATTAAAAGGAAAGAATTATTTTGCGTGTTCAATTCCTGCAAATCTATTTTGCATACAAGGGCACAAATAAAGCAGAAGGATATTCACAAGACTAAGTAAAAAGAGCATCACTTCCAAAATTTTGTTTAATGATGCTTGCCTTATTTTTCAAATAGTTATATCACTTGTAATTTTAAACTTTGAAAGCAGGAATACTTAGATTTCTGAGCCCTCACTTTTAAAAGCTTAAAATCCTTTCCTTTCTCACAACTTAAAAACCTGCACATACAGAAGTGAAAAGTGAACCCGTTTCTCTATTAGACTACCCTGCCATCATACACCACTAGTTACACACATATTCTGAATATAATGCTAATGTAAATACCTGCACCAAATACCCTATATATTAATAATTTTAGATAAGAACGCTGTTGTGTCACTACTGTAATATTGAAATAACGACATATGATTTTAAGTGGTTCCTGGTGGCTTTAGTAATACAAAAGATGTTTTTCTATCCTTATAGCTGTTTTTAAAAGTTTTCAAGAAGAGCTCATTTATAAGAATGCAAGCACAGCATTTCTGTTTCAGATTCCCACTCTGTAGATTTCTGTTTTACACGTTTCTTTTTCTCGGTTGCTGAATGTTCATCAAGTGTACGTCATCATTTATAGGAAGAGCACAAGAAAATCTTTTCAATGACAATTGAAGTATGGTACATTTACACCATTTTACAGCGAAACAAAACCCCCCACTTTTTTACTCAACTTTCACTAGACCTGAAAGTATCAAATTGTTTAGCAGTCAGCTATGACCATGACGTAACTTCCATCTGAGCCATCTGAATGCATGCGCCTTCCCTGCAGCACACAGAAGACAGGCAGCTGACAGCGCTGACTCTGACATTCTCAGATTTCATGCCGGGGAGATTTGTGAGCCTGCTGCTCTCAGCGGTCTGACCCACTCCTCTGCTTGGACAGTAACTACTTCCAAAGCAGATTCGGAAAAATAGGTGGTGTGCCCACTACTCGATCAAAGTGAAAATGATGGTAGTTTAAGTTAATACTCCAAGGGTATAAGCCACACTGTTAAACAGCGCCTATACTGCCTAGTCTATGAACTTTCTTGGGTAGGGCAGTAATTTTTGGTAGAGACGTAGGGCACAAAGAAGCAGAAATTCCCTAAATAATCGCTACATGGGTTGCCAGATGACTTGGACCTTGAGTATGTGCTAATTTTGCTGAGAATCCTTAATTTTTTAAAAAATAAATTATATTATACCCCTTTCAAAGATGGAGAAATGAAGCACAGAGAGATTTCATGATTTGTCCAAGGCCACACAGCTCTTCAGGGGCACACGTGAAAGTAGGATCCAGTAATACTCATTTATAAACATTAACCAAAATTCTCTCTTGGTCCAGACATTTGACCACACCATAGAAACAATGTTTGCACTCCAAAAAGTTCAATCCCATAAGTAGTCTCAATATTAAAGAATAGGATTTCAAAAGTTACTAAAAATATTTTAAAACAGGTTGACTTGTGGAATGCTATTTTCAGCTTCCCAAGGTTTTTATCTCTTTAGGGCTTGCTTAGCAGTTCTGAAATCCTAAATAGGATTCATTAGTATACTAGCAATTCTTATCCAAACGATCACTTTGTCTAATGGCATATGCTACCCACATAACAGAAATAACCTTCAGACCATTTTTATGTTTCTGCTGCAGAACAACTTGAAATTAACATATTATTTGAGTATCTGCATATTCTTTCTTTCCTTCACTTTAAAGAAGGGCTGGTCTTGGTCATACAGGCATGGAACAAAATGAAGGACTCCAGAATTCTCAGGCTGCTTCTGGCACTGATCCACTGCACTGCCTCGAACACATCCTTGTCTCTTCTTGGTGAAACAGAGAATATATTGGTTACCTACATCTCTATCATGTATGTTGTCAGGATTACAGCTTTTAAGGTGCTTTGAAGATGAAAATTCTGCTAATTTAATTTTTCTTCCTATTTTCACATATACTCCAAACATGTTACTCTCTCTCTACAGAAGAAATTTTATCTTCTACACTACCAGGTTAAGATCTTTCTCCAGTGAAAGCTCAGTAATATACACCAGTTTGTTCACATCAGACTCTGTTCAGTACTCCTTTCTATTTTAACTTTGTATCTCTAATATGTCAACTTAATTCGTTATGGGGAATATAATAAAATAGAACATCAGATGTAGATCTCCAAGCATTCTCCAAGCATACTCCTTAAAATCATATTTTGGGACTGCCTGAACAAACATGATCATCTGTATGAACTTTTGTGTTCTCATAATTCAAAACAGCAAAAGCAAAAGTCACAGGGATGGATATTTTAAAGTCTACCTCATCTTCCCTACCTCAAGCTACATCCAGCAGTTGAGAGTTAAAAGAGAGGAAAAGAAAGAAAGAAAGAAAGAAAGAAAAAAAAAAAAAAAAAAAAAAGAGACGCCCTCAACCTCTACGAGTTTACAAAAGTACATTCCCTTTAATATGTTCATGCTCCATGTCAAACATACCACTTTAAAAGAATTTCATACCATGCATTGCATTCAAAATTGCAAATATAAAGTATCTGATAACACTTAATGGCCTCTAGGTATAATCAGCATAAAACCAGCATAAAAGAGACTCAATATGAATATGAAATGTTTAAACCAAGCGTGATGGAAACTCATGGGGAAATCTGCCACACATGCTGTCCTTTCTTCTAGGAGGTCCTTCAGCTGTCTACCTTCACTGTCCTTGTAGGGGGTACAGCAAAATGACATGGAAAAGAAAAGAAACCTAAGCATTGGCATGCTGCAGCGGTATTTAACCACTGTTTCAATGAAGCAAGCTTTGATCACTTCCTAGGAAAAAGTAATGACCTGTCCTTTAAGGAGAGCATTTTCTCTTTTGGTCTGCATGTTGCACTCATTTAAACTGAATTCCAAGAGTTAGTGTCTTATTTAATACTTAGTAATAAAAATATCATATAAACAGATAAAAAATCATGACACTCACAAATCTCCACTCCAGTTATTTTATATTAGCAGCTGTATTCAGTTGGTAACTTTGAAAGATGTCAGAAGTAGGTTCTAACATACTACAAAATTTGCAGTGATAAGTAGCAAGTACTGTATATATCAGCTAAATATAACCATGCTATTTATCTATTATTTATACCCTAAATACCATATCTGCCAAGGCAAAAGCAGAATTGCCCAATCGTCATTTCTCCATTTGTCCTAGTATAATATTAACTATCCATGTAAATGATATATAGGTATAATACACAGAAACCAACAAAGCTAAATTTGAGTACCTAAAAGCAGAGATTGTATCAGAATCATCTACAACACATCTTTTGTAGGTTATAGAAGATAATGACATTCCCAATTGATTAATACCTGTCCATTAAGAACTGGACTAAAATCTGCCTATTTATTGCAATTCAATTAATTCTCAGTTGATAAGAATAACTTTAGGTTTTGTGAACCTGGGATAAAATTCCAGAAAAGATAAATTAACTCTTCCTCCTCAGCAAGTAAGACAAAAAACATCCCCCTGGACAAGATTTGGGACAACTAAAAATAATGATCACCGATATCAAAGTTTCATAATCCTAAAAATAAATTCATTCTTAAAAATCAATATTCCTTTAATATTTCCTGACCAACAGCTATTACAAATAATGCAACAGACATCTGGACTTATGATAATGATTTAAATTTTCCTAAAATTCACTGTCTTTAGATCTCTGAGGACTATTCTGCCTAACCTTAAGAAGAGATCCAGATTCCAAATTCAGACTCTAAATTGAAAAGATTTCTGAATTTTTCTATTGCTTGAGTGCTTTTCTTCTTCTTAGGCAGGGATCCAGTACTGTTACATTTGCATCTAAGATGTTAGATAGAAGTCAAGAAGTGATGGGAAGTTGCACAATAAATTTATCCTGATTATTTTAACAACAGATGAAAATGCCTTTACAGTTGAACCTAAATTACTTATTCCTCATTTTTGTTAGGCTGAACTCACAATTTTTAGTCTGCATTTACCCAATATAGAATAATTCCAATATGACACTCAATGAACTGGAGCTAGTCTTCTCCTACACCAACTCCTTTTCATCTTAAGGTTGCCACCTGGAAATGAAATCTTGGAATTGTTGCATATTAATTTGTATAATTTCCAAGCTCTTCCTCACCCTAGTCCTATGGAAGGCATCTGACCTAGTAAGAATTATTCTCTTTCTCACTTGGTCACCTTTATATTCATTATGATGATCCAGGGATTTATTTCAATATGTAAAAGGTTAGTCTTTTAAATTTGTACCAGAACTGCTGAAATAAGTTCCTCTATAAATTCACTTCAATTTGTCTTTTGTTCTCAGTTGTAATTGCCTGTTGTTTCATCTCTTATAGCTGATATTCTAACATTTCTACACAAGCAAGATTTTTACGCATCTTTAGTATTAGACATTTTAAAACTTTTTTTGTAATGTCAGTTACATTCTCCATGTAGTAGCACTGACCTGCTGAAATCATTTATTGCACAGTTCATTCTTTGTTATCATTTTGGGGCCTGAATAAAGGAGAGAAACTTCCCCACTCTTGTATTTGATAGGTACCAGTGGCAAATGAAATTGCTGTTGTTTTGACTAAAAGAGTTCAAACTCCAGCAATGTTTTATGACCTCCCTGAACACTGAAAAAAGAGTAAACTAAAAGGGCTTACCTGCCACAATTTAATAAACAGTTGACAGCATTAAGATGTAGCCATGTCCACATCTTAGGATATGTTTTCAGTATTAGGTTGCATTAAATTACAAAAACAACCCCAAAATTTTATTTTACAGTTTGAACCCATTCCCAGTGTGTGTGAATTTCTGAACAAAAATTTAACCTCTTTGTATCTGTCTTAACAATACCATGACTGAAAGAGCAAGGTATTGCTAACTGAAAGCAATATGCAAAATCTTCACAGTCCTGATAGTTTTGTCTGTGTCAAAGCAAAGGCCACAAGATGAAACAAAAGGAATGAAGATGAAAGGTTCAACTCAAAAAAACCCCAAATTGTTCTAAGATTTTTAAATGGCTAGAAAGGCTCTAAAATCAGACAAATACAGTTCAAATGTAATTAATAGCTTTGGACCCTGTGACCTTTCTGATCTACGGACTCACATGTGATTTTGAAAAGGAGCTGTAAGTATGGTAGTTAATTTTAGAAGGTATATATACACGTTGTTGTGTACCTATGCATGGGATGACTTTCATTTTGGAAAACTGCAGATTTCTCTGTTAGCAATTTCACAACACTTCACAAATTTGTAGCACAACTTTAGGACTGATAGTGCTTCAATAACAGAGGGAAGCAAATTTAACCATAAGTAATGAAAGAAAAACACCCTTACTATTTCTTCCCCCAATCATCCTCAGTATTACAGCATGGAGAATATTGGCATCTTGCTACATCAAAATGGATAAAATACTTGAGGCACTTAGCCCATTGACAAATTATGCTTGGGGATTTCTAGATGAATGACTTGTATCTATGTTTACAGCCTTTCAGCAGAGTGCTCACTGTTTACTCTGGAATTAATCCAGGTCCATAAAACTAGTGATACATCAACGTAACAGATGTGCTTAAGTGACTATGCATTATAAGGCGATTTGCTTTAGTTATAAAAGCTCAGTAACCAGTTTTAAGTTCATTTTGACAATCACAGCCTGTAACCCATCAGCACCTACTGTATTAATTACTGTTAGTAGATTCATAATGTCTAGTTCCAAGGACTTCATAATTTCACTATTTGATGTTCAAAAGGATCCAGACTCATGAAAGTATTAGAGTTGGAGCATAACGTCCTAGTTCTTGGCATAAGTCTAATTTACACCTGTAACATCACTATGTTGAGAACAGTTTAACTTGTGTTCATCTCATGCCTACAAAATGCTGGAATGTAAACATAATAAGTTTCTTTACCTTCAGGACACACAATGGAGCCCAAGGCAATGCTAGTGCTGCTCTCTAAAGGATCTACTCAGCAAATAAAATGCAAGCTTTGTTTAGCAACTGCTAATGCATTTCACTTTAGAGGCTTTGTTAAGAGGTCATTTTTATTATTATCTACTTTTCTAATCTCTTAGTGACTTCCTAGCCACTTGCAACTTAACTATGAATTGAGTTGAAAGTTTTGGAAACATTTGACTCCATCAGAACTCTTTCAGAGAAGGCGATATGAACTGCCACATGTTATGTTAAAAAAAATATCTATTTTAAAATGCTTTTTCTTCTTTTTCTTTGATGGTCTCTGTTGTGAAACTTTTATAATGTTGATCGTAGAGAACTTCTTTCTTCAAAGCTAATAATATCATTGAATTGATAGTGGAAGCTAGAATTTTAGGCTTGAGATCGAAATGTTCTAAAGAGAGTACTGAAAATTTTTTACTCTCCAGTTTGAAAGGTCTGTCTGTATGATCTTCTATCATAGCCAGCAAAGACCTTGACTGCATTTTTCATCACACATAAGTTTACGGGCTTGGCATGGAAACAGTAGCTAGTTCAGTAACACTATACACAAGTTGTCTTAGTCTATACTCATTTTCAAAAATATACGGGTAGAAACATTGTGAGTTTCATTATGTGGAATAACAAGGTGTCAGATGGAAGCAAATCTCCCATAAAACATACAGTATGGTTTGAGGTTTCACAAACTATTAGGCTGTTTTAACTAAAGGTAGGGCCAGAAGCTAAATTTTAAGTGTGATAAAACCTAAGGATACCTAAGCCCTTGATGTAAACATATGCATTTTGAAGAGATACATATTTGTATTAAATTTTCAGACTACATTGTTACGCTAAGTATAATATTCCTGAAATGCCTTTACAAAGCCAGCTGGAAACCTTGACATTTCATCCATATTGTTATTTATATACATATTTACTGCTGCCACCTGCTTGTAACTTGGCTTATATCATGAAGCAGTACATTTCCCTTGTTTCATTATACTTTGACATTTCACTATAACTACATAGCTGCCCATTTCTCAGTTTCCAATTGCTCTGCAGCCGCTCTTGAATTATATTGGCTTAGTAATAGAATAAAGATCTTTCTCTGTGGTAGTACTAGCCTCTTTTTTTCATACCCAGATGGTACAAATCGCTGCTGGCACATGTAACAATTATAGCACAGCTTCTGCTGCTTAAATGAACCCCCATAAACCCCACAGTGTTAGATTAGATTAGGGAATTGGGAGGTGAGGAGGAGGTCTGGCCAGTGGTCTCAGCTGAAACAGAGAAGTATTTGGTACAGCCTGTGCATGGCTGGGACGGAGTACACAGCATGCTTACAGTGTACCGCTCAGTGAGACTGTGTCTAAGGAAGAAGGAAAAATTAGCTAATAGAGTTAATAAACCTAATTTCATAATCAGTATCACAACACCCATTTTTACCATTATTCAAATGACTGGGATATTTGAATACTTTGTGATGTCTCATAACTGATACTTTCCAAGGAATAATGCTGGAAACAGTAGTCACCAAGAGAAACAGGTTCATTACTCAAATTAACCTATGTCCTTACTTCACCCAAACTATCAAGTGAATCAACCAGACCTTTGATATTTCTGAAGGAGGCTGATGACCACTATCCATACCCTTAGACATTTAAAAATACATATAAATTTCCAGTTCCTCTACGCATTTCTCCAAGTAGGAATGCCAGCAACTGAGCATAGCGTAATGGGATTAACTGAAGTGGTCCTGCGAGAACACTGAACTAAGCTGGTTTGGAGAAGGAGAGAAACTCACTCTGGGCCAACCTACTTGATAGACAAACAATGTTTCTATGTTGTCAGTCCAAGAGTTTGCCATGAGACATTTTAAATGCACAAAAGGAAAACACAGCATTAAAATCTTTACATGTGAAATAAATCTTTCATGACTTCACCGAAATTATACTGCTTTAAATTTAATACAAGCCAGAACACATATAATTAATTAATTAATTAATTGAAATCCTCTAGGCATTCAGTATCCAAAAGATACTAAAATTGGGGGACAAAATATATGAAAGAAGGATAATAAATATATTAAAATTTATTGTAAAACAATGTACATTTGGCATTCATATAGGGCATACAAAACAATTTCAAGTGTTTCTAAGAAAGTACCTGATGTAACTTTTCCTCAACTCTGTTCTTATCAGGACAACAGAGGAAGCCTTCTTGTGTACCTCAAAGGCCAACAGTTACAGACTTACTGCAGCAAGGGAGAAAATGAAGGAATTTACTGTCATTTTTCTAGTCCCCAACTTAATGTGAAAACGGTTAGTTTTTCCCACTAATTGAAAAGAAAGTTCATCAAAAAGCCAAAGCTAAATCTATTTAGTGTTTAGAGTGCAAAATCATTGCCTCATATTGCACCTCTAAATCAAATACAATATGGTAAATTACAGAAACCCATTTTTTTACTGTTAAAATTAATTTAAGAATGTATTAAAACGACTAGAACTGCATGCAAAGCACTAATTTCTCCTGCTGTCTTGACAACAACCACATCTCGGGACAGAATGGGAAAAGGTGAAGACTATTCATTTCTCACAAGGCACAAATGGAAATGCAAAACATAGAAAACTCAAGCAATTGGAGAAAACAATCTTCAGTTTGTAAACACCGTTTCTGTCTTAGCTGGGAA
This sequence comes from Cariama cristata, assembly GCF_000690535.1. NCBI lineage: Eukaryota > Metazoa > Chordata > Aves > Cariamiformes > Cariamidae > Cariama > Cariama cristata. Next base: position 43,444 of record NW_009631287.1, on the reverse strand, counting down.
TGAGCAAATCCATCCTCAGTCAGTCTCAAAATTAAGACCAAGTTTCAAAAAACAGCTTAGTTTCCAAATTTTGTCTATGCCCTGGAAAAGTAAACTTTTTTAAAAGGACTGGCAGCCTTGACAATCACCAGCTCTTCTGAAAATTTGGCTATTTATTTTGGTATCTAAATTTGGCTTTATGAAAACTGTTAAGGAAGATAAGAGGATTTCTTTTTGATACTGAAAACAATAGGGTACACTCCATCTCACCAGTCACAAAAGCTTCAACAGAAGCTTCACATACATTCTCCCTGATGAAACTGCAGATTCTGGAATGAAAAACTGATACACATCTGCCCAAAAGTGAACCCCACAGATCTCTCAGGAAAAACACAAATACTTAGGAACCATTTACCCAGTAAGGGAACAGAAACTTCTCCGTCAAACACACAAATACACACACTACTGAAAGCAATGGGAACCGATCACATTCTGAATATGAATCTATGTCTATGAAATTAAGCAACAATGCAAAAATCAAAGTTGCTTCCTTTCTTTAATCAAGCCCTCCAAAATTAGGTCTAATGTGAATGAAGATTTTTTTTTCCCCTTGAAGTATGGTTACAATCTATGTCCTTCAGAGCAGCTGACATTGTGCTCCCCTAGAGAATGTACTGAATGTTTCCCCTGTGCTTATGATCTTTACTGTTTGGACTGACTAATAGCAGTACTTGAAAACACCAAGAAAATAAGATTAATCAAAATTAGTAATAGAAGCTTATTATTTTAGTCATCTTCAGAAATGACCTGATCAGCAGAAAACCCAACTTCGGGTTTTTCTTTACTCTAAAAGAATTTATCTTTGTCTCTGAAGAGAGTGTTAAATACATCTGTGATGACACCTACCTCTCCCCACCATTTTGCTTTTGAACCAGAGAAAAATTAAAAGAACTTTATTCCCACAAGGCTTTTCAAAAATTGATTTGGAGACAGAGTTGAAAATTCAAAGTTTTCAAATGAGAGGCAGACTTTCCCTTCAGTCAAAGAAGTTATATTATCTCTCTGAATGAATAAAACAGCGTTTTCCCCAATCTCCTAAATTTAGTTCCTGTTTATAGTACCACATATACAGAACAAATTCAGCAGAAATTGTTTGGTTTCATTTCTAGCTGTAAGAAAAACAAATGCAGATGCAGCAGGAGGCAAGGAGGAGGAAAGAGCTGTGATGAAACAGGTTGAAGATTTGCAAAGTATTCAGGATATCTGAGGAAGAAAAGTTAAGCAATATGATGTGACCTATTATAATATCCGGAAAAAATATTTTTGGAAGTCTGCTACTTGACTTAGGCTCTAAAATGTGATGGTGATAGCAAAAGGTATACACTATTTATTAAAAACCTAAAAAGCAGACCAAAATGAAACATTGTTACTCTTCAAACATATTTTATGAAACTGTTCACTGGAATCTTGATAACAACTGTTGATGGAGTACTCTGGTGTTCCACAAAGAAAACACAATACATTGCTAACACTGGAAAGAAATATTTTGAAATTTTGATTCAGATGCTCATCATCTCATTTGATTTATGGACTTGTCATTTCTATTTGATGCCTTATCAAATGTCTTTTAAGGAGTTCACTTTATGAATCTCTTCACTTATTAAAGCTTGTTTTAGTCATGCATAGTCTTTGCCAGTATTCCGACTCTTTTTCTCTCCTGTAATACTACACAGGTTATGTTACCAAATTCTACTGTCCACCCCACTACTTTCAACAAGCCATTTTAGCCATTCTCTGTACAGCTTTTGCTCATGCAAACATACTTTTTCCTCATTCTATTCACCTTATAAAGATCAAGTATTAGAAAAAGAAATAAGTTAGAGTTAGGTGAGAGAAGCAGTAAAAATAATATATGCACGGGACAAATAAGAAATAGCAGCAGGAAAAAAAGAAAGGATGAAATTAAACCACAGCATAGGAAAAACGTTAGTTTAAGAAATAAAGACCTGAGAGAACAGAAACATGACATATTAAGTCTTGGTCTCACTTATCGTGACTTTGCATTTCAATTAACTAAATACCAGAGAGACAGATTAATGTATATATGAACATGATAATCTTTTAATTCATTGACAAATGTGTTCCTGCCATTTACACTTATTAAAAAAGAGAAATTTGTAATGCAACTGTTAATCAGTTGCTAAACTTTATGGAGTAACATAATTTTAAAAGAATCATATCTTAGTTAATTATTTTAAGTTTTACTCCCCACAAGTACTTTTTAATTTAGCTTTGTAAAACCCAAACTTATGTCTAACTTCCCTCACCATGCATCTGTACTTAGATTTTTAAGAAAATGTTTCATAAGTCAAGCATTCAAACTATACTTGAGGAACAACTTAAGTTAATTGATTTTTTTTTAAAATATCAATTTTCAAAGAAGTTTTGTTTTTCCTACACTTTCCAAATAACACTTTTACAGCAGAAACAAAACTTGGAAACTACAAGATTTTAATATAAGGCAAACTTTCAGACTGTAGCCTGATTGTCTAAAGCTGATGTGAAATTCTACAGAAGCAGTTCAGGAAAGAGAGGTCTATTTACATCTGTTACACGATCAATGTGGGTGCAATGCATCCGTAAGTATGGAAGAGGAAAAGAGCACTCTTCTACATGGAATAAAGGCTGCTAACATGTATTTCTGTAACCAGCTAAGCCACTAGGAAAATCTTGTTGGATAAGAAGAAAAAACCTTTTGTTGATAGTTCTTCGTATTAACAATAGACATATTAGAAATATCAAAAAGAATTTCTCAAATTAAGAGAATCTCAATAAAAATTCTATTTTACTTCTGGAGCTAACAAACTGCTAACAAAACACAAATGGAAATCCATATAATTTAAAATACAATTAAACTACCAGTACAAGCCTTAGAACAGTAACACATCAAATGATGAATGAATTTTTAAATCCATCTTTGCATTAGAACAAATACAAAATGCTTCATGGTAAGCCTTACTGCCCATATCCAATCGCAGTCTGTTTCCGCAAATGACTATACCTGGTTGCAAACACCACCATTCAGTAATCAATTCAGTAACACATGATGATAGTAATTTTTAGAAAGTATCATACATTGGTCATCAAGTCCCTGTTCCTGACAAACCAAATCTTCCCTTGACATATATGCTACCTTATTTATTCAAGTTTGTCAGTACGACAAGCATGTGGCATGTCCTCTATTAGCAATCAGGTCTTACAATCCCTATTGACAAGATGGACAACAATCCAGTCTCGTAAAAGATTCATGACACAACTTTGCACTCTCTACTGCTTGCTTTCCCATAAAACCAGTGCAAATCCCATCAAAAATTTAGCAGAACCCCTGCCTCATCTGTTTAGGCCTGAAGCTAGTTGCAGGGACAACTCATTAGGGACAAGCTCATTAAAACCAGCCCTGGAGCAAAAGCAGTTTGCGAGTCTCCTCATTTTTATTCACTTTCACCTAGCCATTCGAGTTTCTTGTGTTTCCCAGATACAGAGCTTCTAATGATTTTGTACAATAAGCAAGGCTGTTTCCAAACTTACGCTACACCCGGGGTTCCACAAATGCAGTTCTTTCTGTACACCCAAGCTAACACAGTTCTGTTCGTTTGTAAGGCTTAGATGGTTCTATACTGAAAAGTAGTATCAGAAAACCTAGTGGATTCTCTTCCAATTACATTAGCAAAACATACCTATGTGTAACAACTATCAAACACATACTGAAGTCCAAAGAGAAATCAAGATGTGCAGAATTAAGGTTAGTAGATACGCATGTCTGAGCACTCACTCATGTAGGAGTGCATTTGGTATTTCATTTGGTATTTTTAGCACCTGAGATACCTAAAATACTCAATTAAAAAAAAAAAAGACAAAAAGAAAAAGGGAAATAAAAAAATAAAATAACAGCAAGGATTTACTTTCTCCTTGGAGTCTGTGTCATAATAAACATTGATTAAATAAAGTAGTTTTTTGTTGTATGTTGTTTACCTTTTCTGTCATTTGCCAAAGTCCCTAAGTGAAACGATCCTTACTTTTGCCATGAGCGCTAGCTGGGAAACCTTGCTAATACCTTCTAAATTAGATGCCTAAAGTTAGGCACATTAGTAAGTAGCCCAATTTCAAATACCTTCATTCGGACAATAGAATTTGAAAATCATGGTTATCCACAGTTCTGAAGGTCGGTGATCAAAATATCCTGGGGTGATTGCAACAGCTTCCTTACTTCTGTCACATAACAAAGAGAACCATAAAGGTCTGCAAAGAGTGGATTTCCACCCCTAAACCTGCGATGACAAAAGCCAGTGAGTGCTGGCCCAGTATCTGTTTGTGAATTTGTACAAAGGCCGGAGGAAAGCCTCATAGGGATACATTCTCAAAAGTCAATTGCTAAAACTGCTATTAGAAGAGCTTCATTCTAACAAATGTTACTGTCACATGCATGGCACAACTATTCAGATATAGATATATACCCAGATAATGTGTTATACAATTGAGGAGCATGTTACTGAATTTGGGGTAGCAAAGAACGGTCTGGACTAGAAGCGCATTCTAATCCTTCTATATATAGACCAGTTGTTGAAAACCAAGCAAATTCTACTTGCCCAGTTAAGTCAAGAATGTAAACAACCGTCAAAGGGAAGAAGTCCCTCATCTCACTCCAATCTCAGAGAAGTGTCTTTAAACTTGTATTTTTGCAAGCACATTAATATTCAATCATGTATTTTCACCTTGCCTGCACTCTATACACAGCAGTACATAGAGGATACATTCTTATTCTTGTCAAATTCACTCTCTGCTCATTATATGATGCTGTGTAACAATCTCATTCACAGACTTCAGCCCATCACACAAGGCAACAGCACCAAAGCCGCCAGCATTTTTCAAAGTCAAAATTAAAAAAAATAATAAATTATTTTGCTTTCTTTACTTCTGTATAAGTATGCACTCAGAGAGTCAAAAGTACGTACTTAATCTGGAAGAATTAATTATTCAGAAGATCACTGGCCAAAATATGAATTTTTGTCATGATCTCTGACACTGTCAAAGACTACAAAGTCTGTCATGCACAATTTTTCTAACAAAAAGATTATTGCCATGAAAAATGTTGCACCAATATAATTACTCTACTACATTGTCAGGTGCAATGAGCATACAGCACCTCAAGCAACACAGGTAAATTCATGGGATGTGAAGTTTGCTTCATGCGAAGATCGTTGCCTAATCGCTTAATATACAGTATTACTTACTCTAGCAGCAACACCAACTCCAGCACAGATCAAGAGTCCTATACACAACTCTCAGCCATAGGTTAAGCAAATCAGGCTTACTTTGCACGAAAATGGAGCAGGACCATTTAATGGGTAGTTTAAAGAACAACTTAGCAAATAGGAAAACAACAGCAACTTTTCTGATTGTTTTGTTTTTAGTGAAAATCTGTCTGTCTCTCCATTCAATAGTCTTCAGTGGGGGCTTCAGTTAGTTTACATTCTGCAGTATGAGGCACCCACACCACTAAAATAAAGTCTTAGTTGAGAAACATTATCAACCATGTTTTACACTGTTTCCTCTGTGCGAATGGCAAAAGCTACAATATTGTCAATGCAGACCAAAGATTGAAATTCAAGTTTTCCAAAAAATGAGAACTTAAGGAGCTATTTAAAATTAAAACAGATAACAAGTTTTTTTAAAAAAAACACTATCAAATCCACTAGCACAAGGTTTCAGCACTTCTAAAACATTAAAAGAGCCTCATTTATCTTTCTATTAGTCTCTTGTGTCTTTATTAAAAATTTTCCTGAAGGCTGAGAACCTACATATCTCATGAAACTTTCTGCACATATAGAAACTTCAAAACTGATGGATTTGTAAAGAAAACAATGACAAAACAAATGCATTTAAAGTGAGAATAGCAATGTTACTTTTCTCTTTTAAATCCCAATAAATCTTATCACAAGAGAAGCTTAGCAACACAAGGACTGAAATTCAAATACTTTAAAATACAACTAAGTGCACTTTTAATAATGCTAGCTTTTTGGGTTTTAGACAAATATTGTAAAGTCTCATTTAAGCTTCCTTATACCTTTTCAAAGGCACTTGATATATAATTCTGCTTTTACATTTACATATAAACTAATACATATTACATATAAACTAGAATACAACTAGTTACCATATGATTTTCTAAACTGTTTTCTTAGAAAAACAAGTAATCTTTCAGCTTCCAAGCAGACTATAAAATATAAGCAAATTCAATGTAGAGCATTTAGAAAGGATATGATTGCATCATATACATCAGCTACTGTGTGGGGAAAAAACTGAAAACAAATAGCTACGAAAAAGTTTCATTACTGCAATACTGGCTGTTAATAGTATAATATCAATAAAACTGAAAGATGTAAATAGGTAATTTGGATCAAGCAAAGTTACTTGTCATTAGTTATTAAGTATTGCTCCAAGTGAATTTGCTCCAAGGCACTAATATGTTTAGAAATATCATGACTTCTTTTCCTGAAGACGCTGGAAACGCACCAATGCTATTACACAGGAATTTAGTGTGGATCCTCTAAGCAAAAGAATCCAATGGCTTCATTGAGCTTCATTAGTAACACAACTTTTCCTTATTAAAAATGCCAAACAAACAGGTGCTTCACACTAGGTCTACTTCTAAAATTGCTTTCTTTTTATTCCCAGGGATACATCAAGAGCTGAGGGAGAATTCATGCAGTATAGATCAGTCGAGCATTGACAGCACATCACACTTTGACAAGCTGCTTGGCTCTGTTTAAAGTCTAAGTTAGGCCTTGGCCCATCAAGGCCATGGCTATTGAATTATTGACAGCCTCTCACT
>NW_009631287.1:35675-36542 GCF_000690535.1 Cariama cristata | reverse complement strand
AAAAGATTGCTATAGCCTCAGTGCAGTAAAGATGAAATGGAAACCCTCTCTGAAGCTTACTTTAGCACGTTAAAGGAGTTTTAATGGTCTTGCTTAAAATTCAGTAAGAGAATACATTAGACTGTTTATATTTTCACCAGCTAAACAAAAAGTTTGGGATGCTGTGGAGATTATAAATGAGAGGGAAACTACGTGAAGTACAAATTTGATCTACACCAAGAAGCTGACTAATGTTTCAACCTCACTCCAAATTATCCAGCTTTACATATTTAACAATTTTTCACCATTCTGTACCATTATACCATGTGCAATCAAGGGTTAACAGTATCGTAGAGGTTCATCATCCTAAAACACAGGCTGGCTTTCATAATAGTTATTTTCTGCTGATGCTATTAAATCTACAAGCTAATGCAATGGCCAGTCCATGTTTACTACCTGTCAACCGCATTAGTTCTATATCTCTTTTACCTTCTGGCTATCAAAAGTGCAATAAAGGGGTGTCAGTAAGTAACTGGCTACCCAATGTCTGGTTGGTTTGTTTGTTCCTCCAACAGAGCTCTTCTACAGAGTAAATCACCATTCTTCCGCAACTAGTTGATTAATATTAACAATTCTGATCTTCTTACATAATCTCTTTTCTTCTTCAAATTTATACCTGCCAAGCTTTACTTGTATTTTAATAGCTGATGTCAGACAAGCAACAAGCAGAAAGTTCCATCTCAGGACTATAATTTTAAATACAATGAGACTCACATCAACTGTCGCATAGACATGCAGAAAATTATTCCACACGGACTTCTAAAGTGCATCCTAAAAGCTTCAAAGAATGAGTGCATTTTTAAAAGAATTTAAATTGATGATCAGGGG
>NW_009631287.1:23364-35644 GCF_000690535.1 Cariama cristata | reverse complement strand
GTATGGGGGGGGGGGTGTTAAGCAATTTGTCTAATGTGACCCTATACTCATTTCTCCAACATCACTTCCAATATGCTGCCTCCTGTCAGATCAACAAAGAGAGCCTAACAGCACATCTAAATTTGCGTTCATTTGGCTTCTGCAGGATTATCTTTGCCACGTCAAGCATTATAAGTAAATCAAAGATGCTTCTCAGGGGCTGTAAGAGTAGGGCTAATCTCCAGACAAATATTTAGAAGGCAGCTTAGCCTGTTCTGGCTTTAATCGTTTCCAACTGATTTGACTTATTCTAATTACAGCCTTCATGTTATAAAAGCCATTTTTATGTTGCTGAGGAGCAGTTTCACCGCAAATACATGAAATTTTGCTGAGTTTCTGTTCCCATGTCGATTATGGAAATGGTACTCTACAGCTTTCCTCTAATTAGAAAAAACACACTGCAGAGCATCAACAATTTTTAACATTAATAACAGAGTGACAGTGTCCTTTTGTGTGTCTTTAAATAATTTCTCAAAATATGACACCACAAAGCCACCATATCCCACTTGGGTATCATACTAGGAGCAATTTTCACATTTTTGCATATTATATTTATTCAAACACAGAACAGCATCTTTGAAGAAGCTGTTCAGTAATTTAACCTAACAGAATAAGATAATTAAACTTCTGGATAGTTTATGGTGAGGTGCTTTTCAAGTCCATGAACTCGGAAAATTCAAACACTCATACACAAAGCAAATTAAACATATCCTTTGACAAATCAGCACGTCTATTTGTTACTTTTAGTATTTACTTAATACGCTCTCATTTCCCATAATGAGCAGATGGCTGAGATAATACAGTTTCACTTTGCATCAACTCATGGACTTTTCTTGCTGTTTAATGGAAATCTAACTGTTACCCGAATGCTGTGGACAATAGAAATCAAGGCAGAGGAGTCACAGAACATGTAGCATATGTCCATTCCAACTTCAATATATTACTAAACAATGTCTCCTTTTAACAGAAAAGACCTTTTCATCTATTGTCAAAGCTGATCCCAGAAGAAGTAGTCACGATGAAATATAAATAAGGCATGTGATAATATATATTGTCTCTGCTATGACTCTGTGTAACAGGTACTCTAAATGTTGCTACCTTCCTATCTCTGTACAGAAAGAATCAACATTAATATCTTGATATGATGAGAAAAACAAAAACTAAAAGCTGGTATGATTTTTTACATACAGAAAAGATGCTTTGGGACTCAAAACATAAGGAAAAGGTGACTCAAGTTTCTACGTTGGATATATATGCTTACAAAACTATGCACATGTCCCTTTCAGTACTGTGACTGGTCAAGCTAAGCTGCTATAGAATATAACATATTTTGCATACAAGAAGATACTAGCCAGAACAGACTTCCATAAGGTATTTACAGCATGACCTCTAATGTCTTTATGAAATAACAGGTAGCACTATCACACAATTTTGCATATTTCTGTGATGATAGCATCTCCAAGCTCCTTTCATTTCTCTGACAAGTCTAGACTTGTTGACACAAACCTGCTAGGTGTCACAAAAAAAAAGCTTGTATGTCCCCATTTGCTAAAATGGAGGGCATAAATTATTCGGGCAACAATCTTAATTGCTTTATTATTATGGAGACTTGTTCTGTAATAGTTTGTTTTTGTTTTCTTTTTGTAAAAAAACTGAAGTATTAACAATTCTTTTATTAGACTTAAGATTCCAATTACACTTGTAGTAGATTCCTGGCCTTATGTGCAAGTTGCTTATCTTTTTTTTGTCTATAACTAGATTTTGAGTGTAAAATTGGTGAAAAATCTGGAAAGAAAGCAAAATTATATGATATACCTCCAAAAAAAAAAAACCCACACACAAACAAAACCAACTTTCTAGCTTCCTATGCTGTTTAAATTACAGACGTCCTGAGACCAATGTCTGTTTTGGGCATTTAGTAACTCTTGCTGGTTCTATCTTGAGTTTTGCAATGTTAGAAATAAGCCTGATGAAAACAATGTAGCAAAGGAGCCAAGAGCAGAAAGCTGTCATTATGTTTCTGAAGTAGATACCGGTTTTGTATTTTTTAAAACAGTAAGACAGCTGGTGGTACAAATATTTTTTTGTACAAGCTACAGCATATACTGTCACAGTAATGGCATAAGTTCTATTGAGTTTCAGATACGCTCAGTGCTGAGGCACACGATCTCCTGTGGGCATTTCTCACAACCCCCTGAGATCACCTCTCTTCTAGACCGAGTGTCAGTCAGGTCATGTATCAGGAATACTTTAGATGGGTTTTTTTTTTTCTTTTCTTTTGAGATCATGATGGCTCTCAGAATCATAGAATGGTTTGGGTTGGAAAGGATCTTAAAGATCGGCGAGCTCTAACCCCCCTGCCACAGGCAGGCAGCCAAGGGTCTCCTCCTAACGCACGGTGCAGATCCAATACAAGTTTGGGGTTTTTTCTGAACTGCACATCCTGGCTGCATTGTCCATTTGTAGCACATATAAAACATATTACATTGTTTGCCGTGTAGGTCTAGTGTAAAAACATTCGGTAACAGAAAATCAAAACCACGACTACTTATTTACTTGAAACATTGTTCACCGGGCACATGTTACACCAGTTCTCCAAACACTACGTCATCTCTCTTTGCAAACCAAATTTATTTTGGTTTAGATCAACACGTTTCTCATGTGGCTGTTATCTTGGCTGTTCAAGAGACTTCTATTCAGTCGATCACAGAAGCAAAAACTCTATCAGTCTTACAGTTCAGTGTCCTAATTATATCCCCAAAGTCCTGCTATCTTTAGGTAGCCTTAACAGAAAAGGCTGAAGAATAATCTTTGCCTGTAACTTTCACACTGTCATAACTCTAAGATTTCCCACAATCTAAATAGTAACCATAAAAGTTCCTCAGGAAAGCAACAAAACTGATGCGAGAGGGAGCAAACCAAAAATGCTTACCTTTTACTATTCTATATAAAGAAGCATATATAATATTAGAATCACTGAAACCTGGTAACTTTTTCAAAGTATTGAAGAAAAGACAGCAAGTATTTTCAGATGTGATTATGTCCCACTTTGATATCCCAGTACAATCTGGTGTTTTCTATCGTCGTAAAGAAATAGACTCCTTGCCAGGAAATTGAGATGTCGATGCATCTGTGAACAAAATTATTAGCATAGCCATGCTGACTGTACAAACTTTTCCATTTTCTTAGACCAGTTCCTCATAAGGTAATCCCTCCTTAACAATACATTGTGTTTGGGACTTTTTAATGAAGTAAAATTCTAAGCAATAAATATGTGTTCCCCTCTCTTCAACACTGAAGAGCAAACATGTTACGTGTTCACCTGTCAGGAAAGAGGTAAAGATTGATTGTCAGACAGGAAAAAAGTTTCTTGCTAGTGAACTGTGTGTCTTACATATACGAAAATTCAAAAGTCATAAAAGCATTTAGATGTTTTTACAGAAAGAACTTTGCAAGGAGTAGAGGTGCTGAAGTTGATAAAGTTACACTTTTTAAAAGAAAAACTTCCAGATATCATACAGATACTACATTTTATAGTTTATATCAACATCTGTCTGCAGAAGATTAAGATAAAATCTTTGCAAAAGGCACATTATGTCTCCTATACTTATTACTTGGTCTTTGCCCCTGAATCATCTGACACTAGCCAGTTTTGAGGAAGAATGCTTGACCAAAGAACAAAAGATACGCTCTAATGGGGTTGCTACAATTTTACATTAAAGAATTAATTCCCAACAAAAAAATGCCATAAATTTTGTAGAGTTTAACTGTACCATAAAATTCAAATAAGAAAAATATCCTTGACACTCTCTAGAAGCTTCACATAAAACTGAATAATGTTTGAGTAAATCAGTCACCAGAATAACTTCTGCCTTAGATTGTCAATGTTGCTTGCTTATATAGGGTTTTGTTTTTATTTTTACATATGTCAACTTCCATAAGCAAACCATAGGTAATTTCAGGAACAAGGAGAAAGAACTGAATCATGTACCCAATTCTGTATCCCAACTTATTTAAATGAAAAAAAAAGTTAAAATTTTAGTGCTATTGGAAAAAAAAAATAAATACAAACTCAGACATTTTAACAAAGCTAGAATCAATTCTCCTATAAGTAACTCATATGCTAACAGCTGGATTAGAAAGCTGCAAGGTTAAGACTCCATTTCCATAGCATCAGCCATTGTCCAAACACATGATCTTCGCCATTTAAGTAAGAAAGGACTTAGAATGCCCCATATAGCTCATTTGAGGTTCCAAATGCAGTTCTGAGCTGTCCTGATTTGAATATATACTAGCACAAGATGCATTTTTAAATATTTTGTATGGTCACAGGGAATAAAGATTTCTGAAACTACCCAATCACTTATACTTCTTTGTCTTCTTTCCTTTCTCCAATAATGCTGTAGCTCCGTTATAAGCTTGCAGAAGGGACTGTTGCCAAAGGTGGGGCCAGTCTTGCAGCTTCTAATGGCCCACGCTGACCTCTGCGGTGCCCTCTCACACGTACTGACCCAAATCTGTGTATGAATATGGGTGAAGAAGACTGGGAATTTGACTTAGGTTAAATTAACCCAGAGCAAATTGGTTAGCTTCACCCAGATGAGTTCCATGATTTGGTTCAATGAACAGCTGCACAAACACTTACACAGGTACAAGGAAGGGCAGGATTTCCTTATTCATTTGCAGTGTAATCTTATTTCCCCCGGGAGGTGGGTGAGGTATGAAGCCATATTTTTCCACTCTCCAATAGAAGCAGCCTGCTACCCAGGAGAGTAATGGGAGGTACAAAAGAAGATCCAATCAGCCTTTTGCTGATTGTCCTCTGTAGACTACAGACAGAAAAGGTGCTAGAAATGCTCCGGTTTGCTATAATTTTTAATATATGCTCAAAAAAGTGGCAATTCTCTAGAAGTTGATTATAAAAATACCACAACAGCACTCAAAATATCAGCCTTAGTCACGTCGTCATATAATTTATGGAGTCATTGAAGCCTGCCCTCCCTCTCCACCCCTAAAATTGTGGCAACATGAACATTACAGACCTGGCTTTGCTAAAGCACAGTCTGGACCTCAGTAACAGAACTGCTCATTGCACTGCAATTTTTAAAAAGCCTTTTGTCAGAAATGAGACTCTAAAAATACCTGACAATCAAGTCCAATCAGGTACACTAAAGCCTGATCATTAAAGGAAAAAGAAGCACAAGTAACACCAAAGGTCTCTGATGTTCCATGTATGTATTACTCATGATACTTCAGTACAACATAATTTAATTTTACCCTTAGAGACCAAACTGGTTTTTCTCCTGTGGAAATTACCAAAGCAGGTTTCTTTTCCCCCTTACTAATTTTCACATTATTATCCCAAAAATCACAGACTAGGCAAACAGGACATCCCAACGGTATTTAAACAGTCGCCATGAGGCAAGGAACTGCACTTTGAAGGAAACAGAACAACAAAGTGCTAACAAATGATTCAGTGAAAGACAAGTAAAAGGAACCGCATGCCAATACCATACATCTCAGGAACCTGGAGTGTCTGCAACCATAAATAGAGCTGTGATTCCTTTACGATTCACTGTGGTTCTGGACACACTGTAGGGTAGGTGCATTCTGAAAAACACTGCAGTCCTTGTCCCCTTCTACTTGATGCACCTGGGTTTTCCTTCCAGAGACAGTGGGAGAGGAGACTCTGTGCAACACAGTTTTTGTCCTGACACAGAATCACAGTGTGTCCTGAGCATTTACTTGGAATCGGAAATCACTTCTAGCCACAACCTAAACGTGGGATACCACAGCACATCCCAGGAGAAATGCTGTATTACATTAGACTAGGTAGGGCGTGAGAGACTTTGAGAGTGAAAGAACAAAATCCTGCAATGTCCAATTTTATAATTTATCCCCAGCTAAACTACAGCAAGCTGTCAATATCATGAAATCTGAATCCATTCAGATTTCATCCACCTCACACTATTTTTTTCCCATCATAACTAACGTCACTAATAGTCCTGTTCCTTCAGCTCAGTGACTTCGTACGCTTCCATATATCTATACAGACTGTACATTTCTGGGCTGCAATCACCAATTAACAACTGTTCTACTTCTCTGCTACAACCCTCCATTACCTCAAGCCCTCCAAAAAAAAAAATAAAAGAGGGACAGAAAAGAAGTTTAACAAAGTCACAAAGTAAATCTATTAATATGATACAGAAATCTACCTTTCAGATAAATCCACTACCTTTATGAAGTTTTAAAAATACAAAAATAATGCTTTGCCTTATCACAATTAATAGCTCACATGACCAAAATTAATTTTTGCCTGCACAACTGTGGAAATTGAAAATTCCAGCTATTTCAGCAGCACTTCAGAAAAATCAAAGAGCCTCCTTTATGAAAACGGCACAGAAGAATAGGAAGTAAAAACTATTATTCAGTGCCCTTTAAAAAAAGGAATTGGCAGTACTTCACCTTACAACTAAGGTACACTTATTACTTAAATATACAAAACAGACTTTAAAGTCCTGGACATTAGGTAGTCCTAGAGCTCTGGAAGACAGATGCCCTGTCAAGCAGTAGTTTACAGTGATGTGTCTTGTGAAGAGGCTACATACATTTTCTATGCTTCTGCATGTAGTACCTTCAAAATGCATGAAAAACAATTCAGAAATAGTTCTGAAAGGCTTTTTTTTTTTGCTTATAGCTTTATAATACCAGAAGCTCAGCAGCTTCTATATAATAGAATGTATGTAATTTTTAATGTTTAGTATTTGCCACAAAAAAACTGCACAAATGAATATACAACAGAAAACAGTTTATTCACCTGTCTTCCATTTCCAGGAAAAGAGGACAAATGATAGGTGTTATTACTGGGCTTCCTTATGCAAATTTATGGGATACATTTTTGCAGCCATATTAAAAATGAGAAACACAATGTATAATAGAAGACAAAATATAAAGACTAAAGGACAACAGAGTTCCTCCTCAAAATGTTTCCTGCAAAATGGGTTCCATAACAGAATTCAGTTACATCTTGAATTCCCTAATGAGCCAAACGCATCCTTCCAAGGATTTAACACAATAAGAATTTTTGGACTGGCGCACATTATAGCAGGGATGTTTTTTTCTATATAGTAGACAGCTCCAGACAGGACAACAGCTGTATATGAAATGAAAAATAAGGAACAGTGGGTTTGGAGTGACCTGATTTAGAGTATTGTTACTGCCCTATCTGCTTTTGCCAGTCAAATGACAAGAGGCATAAATACTGGCACTAGGATTTCTCCATATTTTATACTTCTCTTACAAAAAAGCCTGAACTTGAAAATACCATTCTGACACAGAGCAAAATAATGTTTATTGTTTTTAGAGATGTGTGCTTGAAGATGTATTGACAAAATACATGATAGACCTGTGACAAATTCAGAAACTATGACACACGTTTTACAATTTCAGGATAGACAGATGCATTTATTTAGCGATCTATATGTGTGTGTACTGCATATAAAATACTTTCTCAACAATCTAGAAGCAGGAAATTTTGTCCAGTTTTGTTTGTTCTTGTCCTGCAGGATCAAATTAAACATGGAATTGTGATTACACGTGACATTTTTGAGGTTTCTGTGTCTCTCAATGGGATGAGTTGGTGGAGTCTGAGCCAACACCTAATACATGTTTTCCTATATTTTAGCAGTCCACTTCAAATTGGTAATGCATGTTAAAGTATAACTCGCCCATATTATATACTCTAAAGCAAGTAAATTAAAATATATTCACTAATGTGTTCCTGAAATACACCTTTATCATCAGCAAAATGAACCTCAAGAACAGAAAGGAGGTAGAAAAGTTTAAATGATAAACAGAGATTGTTAGGTAAACCATAAAATAGCTAGAGACGCTACCTCTTTTGTTCCTTGAGTCTCAACCAACCAATCTACCAGCGAGAGAGATGATCTTGTTAACTGCCACCTTTGTATTTTTGCACTTGAACTAGCCATTTTAACTTGGACAGTAAGGTTAGTCACAGTCCCTGTAACATAAACATATGCTTAACATGTAGCCCAGTGGTAGACTCTGTAAAGCCAAGAAATTGTGTTTAAAACATTACATATATGCACTGTATTTGACGCATGATGTGAATCTTAAAAAAGGACATTTGTTCACTGACCTCAAAAAACAAACTCAAGTTAGTTTGCTGTTGGACACTTCTCAGATTGTATGTCACTACAGAGGTCTTTTAACTCTATTACTATAGTTTCTTTAAAACAAATTAATTAAAATAATTAAGAACTCTGTCAATAAAGTAGTAAAGTATAAAACAATGTTAAATTTTTAAAATAAGACTTACAAAAGCCAGAGAATGTAGGCTTCAGGGTGAACATTTTGTATTGTACCAACAAAAATAATAAACACCAACTAATCCTTGATATGTTTTACAGGTGGCTGAAAATAAAAAGTAGTAAATATTTAGAAATTTTTACTCAGGCCCTTTATATTATTCTTCATTGTAACTAATACTTGGAAAAGTTAACCCTCCATTATCACCTTTCCATTGGTTCTGTTCTCACTTGTAAATGTACTCTATTATCACTTCAAAAGTATTACATCAGTTTCCTGTCACCAGTATTGCAATTAAAGTAATGTTCAGAGAAAGTGGAGCCTACTTGCCTATTGATGCAGAGAGAAAACTCTCTGTGATTTTAATCGGGGTTACATGCATGTGCTGATAAAAGATGAGACCGGTTAGTTTCATTATTTTGCTTTCATCTTTGGGTATTCTGCTTTACGCTTTTTGCTCTCTAATTTTAAAAATGCTCATTGTGTTGTTTTAAAAGGAATACCAAGTAACATTAAAATAGCGCTAGAAGCTGAACACTGTTATTAGATAAAAGTGGCTCTAATGCATTAGGAGGCGTCGAGTTAATAGGAAAACAGCTTTGATTCACTAGCCTCTGTCTAACATGCCACTACAACAGAAGTAAAAAGGCAGTGGGCAACTCCCCTCTAATCACCTCCTGTTAGCTGCAACTATAGGCAAATTGCTAGTGAGGATTAAGTGGGGAGACTATCACAGGATCAGTGTCAAGCAGAAAAAAGACTCAATTTGTGAGCAATCATGACTCCCTAATCACTTCTCTCAGAGCTTTAGGAATTACTAACAGTAGTCTTTAGAAGCGTGGACACTAAGTACCGACCTACAGCGATAAGGAATCTCTTTTGACCACAAAATATACGATTATGACAGACAGATAGATAATAAAACAAATGAAGGCTGAAAAAATAACTTGTGTTTACCAATCCTATACATTCTTCAGATTACTGAGATTATGACACACGTGTGTCAGCATTGTGAATGCAAACTGAGATAAGCTAAGACTTGCATGGTTTGGAAACAATATTACGAACAAATCTCAGTTACAATGTGAAGAAAATACCCTCGTACAGGTGCAATGCTGTTCCTTATATGAACAGTGGAAGACATTCTACCCACCACATATTTTCAAGCAGTTGTTACAGAACTATTCCCCATCAACTATTTGATTCCTGGTTACTTTTAGCAAAAAATAAAAATTAAAAAAAAATAAAATGCAAACACCTACTATTTGATTTGGAGACAATCTTGCTGATATTGACTTCAATTTTTTATGTATCGTAACCCTGCATTAGATAGTAAAATTCAATAAACCTTACAAGTGCTAGCTTCGTAACACCTGACAGATCTATAATTGTTGGGGTCTAAAAATCAACATGCCTAATAAATGATATCATTTTAGAGATCACAAAGTTTTATTCTGCATTTGTAGTCCGAGTTGCAAGACAGTTGGCTTTACTGATTGAGCAAAAATTACATCTCCTGCTATTGCTTTAAATGACCTAACTTCTTAGTATGAAAAAGAACAAAATTAATGAATATTTAGCCATACTAAAAAACAAACACACACACCCCCCCCCAAACTCTATGTAGCTACTATTACACTAGCTAAATGTCAAAATAAAGCATTACTTGATACAGGCATATCAGGCTCACTGAGAGTGGATGCAAACATATAGCATATGCAAATATCAGAATGAGACTGGGCTCACAAATACATTTCTTGTTTTCATGTTTAAGTATGTTTCAGCATTATAGAGGAGCAGTTATTTCATAAAATCAAAAGTAAAACACACCTTTACAAATTAAATGTATTATCGGCAAGAGTCTTCCAAGAATAACAAGCTACAATAGTTTCAGTGCTTTTGTTACACTGTATGTCATAGAGTTCAAGCATATCAAAACTTGGTAGCACTATCATGAATATTGGGAAAAGGAATAAAAACAATTAGGGCTCAGTAATCAATCAATGACAATTCCTTCTACTAATGTACTGATAATCTCACAGGCAACAAAAATAAACAAATAAACAAATAAGCCAAACAAAAAAGCACTGCCCCCACGTTTTCTCTGCATCTCAAACTTGAACTGGAAACCGTATCTTTATAATGGCATTATAAACTACCTTCCAGGAACGAAACAGGTCCTTCCACAGTAAGGTTAGAATTCCTAATAAAGAGTAACTGAAAATTAAGAATGACAACATGTGTGCCATGCAGAAAGACCTAATTATGTGGAATATTATTAAAACAATACCAAGATACACTGAATAGTGAGACTGTTATACCAGCTTGTTCACAGTATACATTTTTAAAGACTGACAGGAAAAACAGTACCTTAAGTTTACAAAATATTTCCCTTCAGCTAAATGCTCAAAGATAGATATATGACATCTATATCTCTGAGATATATGTATTGAAGACAGATATATACATATATATGGGATCTGGACTCGATGATCCTTATACGTCCCTTCCAACTTGACATATTCTATGATTCTATGACACAATGTGCAGAATGCCTGTACACATACTATGTTGATATTAGGTAGAAGATCTTTTGTCTTTCTTGTAACAATGCTTTTAAATCACAAGACAAAATATGAATACACAAATTCAGGGCAAAAATTAAAGTTAAAACCAGTTGCAATGCATATGTTATATAAATACAAAATAGCTATATGACACTCCTCGTTTATTTATCACTTGAGAAGTATTGCACAGGTTAAAAAAAAAAGTCGACCACCCCATCCTACCTTCAGTATAAACACATGAACAGTGCTTTCTTGATGCATTATCTCATCTGCTCCTTTCACACATAAAACCACCAATTGTATCTACACATACATATATTTATAAAAATGACTTGGTATTAGTTTACCACCATTTAACTTTTTTCTTTTAATTAGGAAGTTTATATATTCTGTAATGTGCTTCAAGACATGAAATTCTTGGTATTTCACTGTATTATACCAACAAAATCAAATTTCTTAATCCTGCTATATTAATCTGAAATAATAAAATATATTGCATAGTATTATAACATAACAGCTTCATAAAACTAATCAAATCTAGACATCCGAAATCAAAATGGAACTCCTACATCACATATTTCCTTTATATAGACTGGACACATGACCTGGTCAGCGAATCAAAAGAGAGAACCCCACGGTATCACACACACGTGTAAACATTATCAGCATTCATTGTATCAAATTTGTGCTAAATTGTCCTCAGCTGGCATGAGACTCCCCACCAAAAATATCACTCATCTGTAAATAATATTTTACCATGATTATTCCACGAAAATCACAAATCTTAACAATGATATATTTGTGATTGCAAAACCAGAACTATTTTCATTACAATGAGTCTTGTAAAAGCCTTGTTAAAAAAAAAAGAAAAAAACCCACGAGCATCACCAACAAAAAAAACGCAGCTTGTCCAATTACCTACCATTAACTCCCATTTTCTATCAATTTGCACTCTCTCTATGCAATCAAGGTTTCTAAAGGGCCAATTTTAATTAGTTTGAATAACGAGAAACAATGTTTATCTGTCCACGCAGTGCAGTACTCCCTACAACTAACAGGCAGACACTGCAACCTATTTCTTGCCTTCTAGGTCAGCATTAACTCTAGTTTTAGCAGCTGTAGCTAAAGGCAACTGTACTGTAATCAAGCATCACAGGGATGGTTTTGCTTGCTTTCCTTTGTTGTTGTTGTTGTTGTTGCTGCTTCCTTGCAGAATCCCCTATTTTAATATACAAAACTCACCCCACTGTGAAGTAAGCCCTTGCAGGGTTGGATAGCCACGAGAATGTTAGTGGCTAGTGGTTAGCTCCATGGGGGGAAAAAAAAGGAAAGGAAAAAGGGGG
>NW_009631287.1:15469-23350 GCF_000690535.1 Cariama cristata | reverse complement strand
GAGAGAGAGAGAGAGAGAAAAAATTAAAATAAAAGCTTTTTTAAAAAAAGGCAAAGAGTCAGGGGTATGCGTAAGAGAAAGGAAAAAGGATGGAAAATTAATAATCCAACAGGCAGGTTCCCTCAGTGTTATTAATCATGCTGCTTCTCACAAGCTGGAGAGGAGCTGAGATTTGCACATGGGAGGGGAGGGGAATGTACCCTATTGGCCAAGTAGCTCATTCCTATACATCTCAGCCAATCCTTTTTTTTTTTTTTTTTCTTTCCTTTTTTTTTCTATTCGGAAATGGGAAGGTACAAATATATCTGAGAAGCAGTTACAAAAGCCTGGAAGATGAAAAATCATGCTCCCAGGCTAGGCAATGCTTGGTCCAGTTAATGCACTATAAACTTTATTTGAGCTGACTTCTCATTTGATCCCCTTGTGACAGGGTCAGTGAACGGCAAGCAATTCCATCCCAAATCATGCCATAATCGAATTGCTGCCTATTTCCCGAACCTATAATGAAAAAGGCAACCGAAATAATGCAGGTAATGTTGGCAGCCTCCCCTTGCTGTCGTACATTATTACTGCCGATTGCTTGCCTCCATTTCCCCTGTACTCTAACAATGAATATATTTCACAGCTCACTTGCTTTACTGTGTGGGTGGTATGGCATAGACACCTACATGATATGAAAGAAAATCTAAAACAATAGGGTTTTGTTTCTGTGCACGGCACCTAACAGGCTGCTGGTAGGAGAGGCAATTTTGTCAAACTGCTACAAGAAAAAACAGAAGACTAGTGAGGCTTAAACAAGACTTCGGTTAAAACACCACCAACTTCTTTTTATCTATTTAACCCCAGCTTCATGTGATGATCTGCAGAACAATTCTAGCATTTATTGACAGTCCTTAAATAAATCACATTATACAGCTGTTTCTAAAGGATTATTTTAAAGTTAGGGTTTCCTAAACCAAACGCTTTAGAGACAGGAGGTATTTCTTTGCCAACATACACATTATGAAAGATACACATATTAACAGCCTGAAACACATCCTTGAAAATTAGCTCCATTAGAAACAGGAGAACCTCTACCAATTCACAGAATTACAACTATAGAAGCAAAATTTGCAATTCCTGCTCTCGCTTATCCCCTCCCTGTAATGACGATGAGGCACGTACCAGAGAAAGAACTGCAGGATTTAGGAGATAGCCAGCCTGTTTAGCACTCCTGTCCACCAGCAACCGAGAGCATGAGTGCTTTTTAAAAACACAGAATAGGGCTGTATAAAGCAGGCAATAATCACGAGGTAATTACATTTTCAAATGACATAAATTAACCACAATTGTGAGGAATATTCCCTTTGATCCACCGCTGGATGGCATAAATATGACTATTTATATAACCCTTTACTTTGAATCTCACTTTAGAAGAGTTTGAAGCATGAAGCACAGCAAGCAAAGACTTATGTAATGAACAAAAAATATATTTAATAAGGACAAGGCAATATTCCACTGCATTGCCCTCAAAAATGTGTACAAGGAAAACCAATGTGCATAACAGACTACGGCAGCATCCTACGCAAAAACCCAGTGCTGACAGCCTTGAACTCTGTTAAAGCCTGGATTCAGACTTAAACTTCTAACCAGTCCATCACCCCATATGGACAAACCATAAACCCAGTCCAAAAGTGAAATTCAGCCCATCTTTTGTTCTGACCCATAAAGATATTTCAGGGCAAATACACTAACTCATTTTATCATAAATCAGCATCAAACATTTGGATCAAATTATTTATCACCTCATGCACTGACATAAAGAGGAAACAATTGAAAAACATCACAGCTGGAACACAATGAGAATTCTGACATAATATTTGAAATTACAGACAGTACATTTCTATTACATTAGCAACTTTGATAATATTTACAAGACTAAACACTATGGTGTACAACTGTAGATTTAAATGAGCAGAGCTTTACTGCACAGAAGTGACTTTCAAAAGACATATTTTAATTTTATCTGGATTATAATTGTTAATGAAAGATGTTTTCATTAATTGGCCAGTACCCTCATTTCATTAACTTACACAAGAGAAACAAGGACTGTAAGTAAGTAGGCATTGTAATTTTAAAGTAATGCAATCCCTCATCTGACTAGAACACAATATGAATATTTCACTATTTGAATGACTCTAATTTTTCACTTACTGCTCAGGCAGAACTTATCCCAGACAGCATTCCATTTAAAAAAAAAAAAAAAAAAAGATGCATGGGTTCAAAAGTGCATGCCAACATATGGACATAGAGTAATTCTTTAAAAACTCAGCACTGGAGGCTATGAAGAACAGATCTTATACAGAAAAAAAGATCAATATAAAGAAAAAATTGTTCTAGATGTAATTGAAGTCATACATTTTTACACGACTTCTGCTATAGACCCAATTACTGCTATTTATCAAACAGCAGACAACATTGAACCTGGCAGCATAAAAAACAAATTTTACTAAGTCAGGAAAAAAAGAAAAAGAGAAAAAAATCATCAGAAAGGGAAGGAAAAAAGATACAAATAATAAATAATTCAATATTCCTGAGGAAAGCTCTTGCAGAAAAGGCCTGACTGATTCAAACATCAGACGTGAGGCTGACAAGAGATATATCGATTTAGACAATTCTATCATTATTATTCCAGCCTGAGTCCTTCAGAAAAGCTGTTCTTTTTGCCCCTGTTTTTATTGCTGTAACTACCAACCTTTTCTCTTATACTTTCTTCTTTTTGAACTTGTATTCATTATGGCTTTAATCTCAGCCTAGCTATAAAACGATAAATAGAAATCCTAGTCTCAATTATTTGAGATGTAAATTCAGGTTTCTTTAAGATACAATGCTGGAAAATATTTGCTTTATATACATGTGACTTTAACGTTTCCTTAAAATAGGTCAAGTTCTTCTTGGAAGTTTCTAATTACAAGAACAGGCCTTCAACGTCAGGATTAATACATGCAAGAAGACAGCAGCGTTTACCTCCAATTTAACTTTGCTAAGTGCAAACCTTTACAAAACTTACCACTGACTGCTTCTAAGTTTACTTTATATATGTGGGTAAACTATACAAAGTTAACCTGATTTTTTAGTTTGTTTTCCCTACCTAAATAAGACCATATCACTGTAGACGTTCTCATAAAAAAAAAAATAATAAAAAAAATCCTTGCAGGTCAATGCAAATCAGTAAAACGAAGCTGTATAATTACTGGAAGAAAGCATTCCTCCATTAGGCATCTGCAAGCAGAACTATTTCTTCGCTGTTCGATGTGTTAATTACAACTAGATAGGATATGCCACAGAAAATTAACAGTCTTGCAAAGACATCAGAGGTAAACACACAAAACAGGAGCTGCTTAAGGGTCAGGAGAGCAAGTCAATTTTGAAGAAAGATAAAAGAACCGTCATGTATACGATTGCTTAGGAAAGAGAAGAGGGCAATCCTGCCTTGTTATCATCAGTTAATTAGGCACTACAGTCAGGCATGCATACACTGCAACATTTGCCGTGGTAATCAAATGTATTATTCAAATGTGAAACAAAACAAAAGCAACTGCAACTCTGACAGGGAAGAATACAATCTGCCCACACAAAGGTGCTGAATTAACTTTATCTAAGAGTTAAAAGGAAGCTCAGGAATATGTTATATTAACTTTCTCAAACATCACTGCCAATTCAGACTACAATTCTACTTCTAAAGAAAATACGCTTTTCCAGATTTGATTCACACGCACGATAAGGACCTTTGCAAGCAAAGACAAGGGTGATGAAAAGCAATTGATAGGGCAGTAGGATCCTGTTATGTCTTTAATATAAATATGACAGTAGGACTATCAAATGCACTCTTGACAAAGTATGCTATCTCATGAGTCAAAAAAAAAAAAAAAAAAGGAAAAAAAAGTGACATACAACATTTTCCCTGTCCTGAGCTATAACTGCAAGCAAAAATAAATCTAATAACTGCTCTGCAAATGACGTGATGACACAATGTGAAAACTATCCTTTCTGTCTCACTAAGGCTTATACCCCACATTACTATACAACTAGTCTTTTTTCAGTTCATATAAAATGGATGCTTCTGGTCTAATTTTTATTTGACTGGACAGAAGACATCCAATACTAAGTTCAGTAACAAAATACGATACTAGCCAGGGAACGACAACAAGCTAATGGTTTCCCATTTCTCAATATTAAACTTTTGGACCACATAATTTTCAGATCATCTGTTTCTTTCACACAAGTAAAGATCAGCAAGAAAAATCCCACTGGACTTCTTTCAGTTTTGCCAAGCTGTATGTCCCTAAAGTGGTGACTCCATAGAAAATGCATGCTCCCTGCTGCGACTAAGGAAAGGGAGAGCAGGGCATGCCTCTTCGTTCAAGCTTGTAGGAAGACTGGAGACTGGGCGAGAGTAATGCCCGTCAGTTGATACTGTTCCTTGTCTCAACCAGTAAGATGGTAAAGGACTTGGAGAAAAGCAGACACAGTCGGACATAAGCACCCTAACATCCCTTCTGCCTATGCATAGGAAGCTTTAAATTACCATCACGTGTTGCTTTTCCAAGGCTCCCAGTTCTTCCAAAACAAATGCAAGGAAGGAACATCTGAAATTGTGATAATTACCCAATACTTTCTAATCCTCTGCCTCCTCCCTTTCTTGTAGCATGCAAGCAAATTGTCAAGGACAGAGACTCCTCAAACCAGGACAATCAACACTGACTCTGATCTGTCAAGTCACAGTCTGATAAACCTGAACTAAAAAGCAGACAGTAGGCTGTCTTCTGTTGGATGAAGCATTCCCCGTAGCTCAAGACCTACTTCTGCAAGAACAGAATATAATTTATACTTTCTCGGGTCTATGTTGCAGAATCTCCTCTGCAGTTCTTCAGACGTTTTTCAACTTCATATTCTTGCATGATAACTGTGGCTTTCTCATATTTTGCCAAAAAACATTCAAAATGCAATAAAGAAAAACATCTTTGAATGCGCAGGTACTGACCAACTTCAATGATTAAATTATTCTACAAATATCAGTGAAAAGAAGTAATAAAAATAGAGAATCATGTAGCAGAGTATTACCTATTATGCTATTATTTTGAAGACAGCTGCCATCAAAAGATATATATCCATAGTGAAAATCAATGCAAACAAAATATACCTAACAAATCTGTATTATTTTTTTGAATGTCTCTCTTTTCCAATCCCTCCTTTTCCTGCACAATATTCTCAATGTTTGACCATCTCAATCAAATACTATAGGAGAAAATAACACGATACAGAAGTCTCTCTTCTGATCAAATTAGTCTAACATGGATCAATATGAAACCTTAGTGCACCTGCAATCTCAGAGTCTTCACAGTGTCCAGGCATACAGTAATCTGTGAGAAAAAAGTAATATCTGTTTCTTTGGCACGGAGATTTTCTTTCAGTCAGTCTGTCACTTCCCATTTCAGTTAACAAAATATTGAAGGCAACTCATCCTTGGACAAATATTACAGCTCTATAGAGTACAAAATGGGACGAATTGTTTCAAAGCAAAGATTTGTTACAGAAACAGATTTGCAAGAAATTCCAAACTTCAGAGGAGAGATAGATAAATATGAAAACATAACACTATATATACATCTTATTTTTCCATAATTCTTTCAGAAAAGCCTAAAATTTATTTTGGAAAAAAAAATAAGTGTAATAACAAAAAACATGTAAATGAAACAAAACAAACAAGTGGAAAAAAAAAAATCAACTTGAGGCAAATCAACTTTCTGGCCTTGCAAACAGGCCTTGTTTTTCCTTCTAATCAATGCAAATGTTTACAGTCATCACAGACAGAAGACCTGACTACTAAATTAGTTAAACATTCATCTTGCTAATACAAACAGGTATGGTTTTCATAATCTAGGGATGCAAGCGTCTTGTGGTCAATACACAACACCTCTGGATTGCTGAGTGGTGTGGGTACATACCAAAAAGCTAGTATTCTGCAAAATCAAGTTCATTTATCCCTCTCTACATTTTACTGCATTTACAACTGTTGGACTTATTTAGCTGGAATTTAAAGTGAGAATAAAGCAATTAATAACCATCTGAGATTCACAGTTCACTGTGTGTGTTACCCAGTTTACATCTGCACTGCCTACTGTTTCCAAGACTCTCACTGAAACCTCTGGGACCATTGTCAAGGATTAATAACAATACTCATCCTACGAAAGCTCATAAAGCTATTTGATATGGAGAGAGAGACGAATGGCTACATATGGAAAGTCAGCAGCATTCCTGTCACACTAAAATTGTTTAAATAAGAGAAATTAACCAAAAATATTTTTCCTTTCTTACTCTTCTACCCAGCCAAAAAAATTAAAAAAACAAAACAAAACAAAACACCACTTCACTTTTCATCCCATAAGGCAGCGACATCTTTTATGTCACATACTAAGACTTCTCAGACATTGTTTTGTATTCATCAGAACTTTTTCTGATTTCTGCTGCTACGTGGAAACACCTTACACTGCACATAAAGCAGCAGTGAGGGACATACAATTCTCATCATTTAAACAAAAACATCCATCTCTGATTCCAGTTTAGTTCTTTCAGAGCTTTCAGCCTTTACTTTGCAGGTTCTGAGACAGGACCAGCACGTCGCACATCCTGCTCTCCCACCGAGTCACCGAAGCTCTACCCCTCACTCAGGCGCTCCAAACAGAAACGGGATCCCCCCAATGGGGGTCTGGATGCAGGACTGCGCATCGGATAACTTTTTTTTTTTTTTTAATTATAGAGACAGGCATTGACC
The DNA here is from genome assembly GCF_000690535.1 of Cariama cristata. Classification (NCBI taxonomy): domain Eukaryota; kingdom Metazoa; phylum Chordata; class Aves; order Cariamiformes; family Cariamidae; genus Cariama; species Cariama cristata. Next base: position 16,536 of record NW_009631287.1, on the reverse strand, counting down.
TCTGGTTATTTGTGGTTGCTTATGTCATCAGATAAAACCAAAGTCTGCCTTTTCATGGAATACTATGTGAAATTAATTAAAAGACAAATATGAAATATCAAAGTTAAATACATTATTTCTCCACAAAATTAATTCTTACATCTATTAATTTCAGTGAAGAGGTGGCAAGCTTAATTTTTTTCCATGATTAAGAGTTCAGCATATCTTTTTTCTTAGATATTTAAAATATTTAACATAAAGAAAAAAATCAGCTATTCACTACCTTAAATTTCTGATCAGAGGTTTTTTAAAAACTGAACACGAAATTTTAAGAGCAGTGTACAAAAATATTTCTATCTTAAATAACTCTCATTTTAGAGTGATTTCCATTTGAAACACTTTTTACTGGTAACGGAACTAACTTTGTAAATCTTCCTATCCCCACACAAGAGAAAATGTATCTTAAGTAGCAGAACTCATTGACAGCATATAGAAACATCTACAAATAAAGTTAGGCTTCCAAATCTGCATAATTCACAAATGTCAATTAAATCTTTCTGGAAGATCTTTAAAGTATAAAGCTAGAATTTTTAGATTACATGACACTATAAAAGTTCAAATAGTGCTTATCCTCTTTCAGATTCCCAATGTTATAATATTTCTTATTGACGCACAACACAAAAAAATGATTTTCAAGACTAAGGGTCAACATGGCACCACAACATTAACACAAGGAACTTAATTTAATATTTCAGCATCTTAAAATTAAGATATTGCAGTTTTATCAATTTTTTCCACACTTTAATTTGTTTGATTATTAGGCAAATACCATATCAAAGCAGTGAGACTAAAGAGAAATTTCACGCTCTTGAACTTCAGTAAGGAATGCCCACCAGCAAGAAAGTGAATACAATGCAATCTTGAATTTCTAAGGCTTATCTCAGTCCCAAAGAGAGCAGGTAGGTGGTGCTTAGAAAAATACAGTTGTCTGGGAAGACTAAGTGCATTATGAGAAGCTTTTATTTCACATGACTATTATTTCCTGATTATAATAGTGTCACATGATGGGTTTTTTTCTACATCAGCAG
>NW_009631287.1:0-15456 GCF_000690535.1 Cariama cristata | reverse complement strand
ACAACACTTTGGGATTTTAACAATCTCTCTGAATGTGTAAAATAAATTAAACATATAGTATTCTGCATTATCTTTCAATGGGATTGTGCTCCAAATGGGTATGGATATGATTATAGTATTAGCTTTTCCTGTTTTGCATTTAGAACATTTTTCCCCTGCTCATGCTGACATTAAAAAAAAAAGTATCCTCAATCCACTAAAATAAATACTTCTGTTATATTCTGTTGCTTCAACAATGAATAAAGCAACCATGCAGGTTTATAATATCAATTCACAGGGCTCTTTCTGCTTCAGTGAACTGTTACTGAAAGGTTCAGAACAAAGCTACAGGCAGATCGGACAAAGCCGCTGTAACAGGATTTACATTATACTCAAACTGATAAGACCACATCAGAGAAACCGCTCAGTCTTCAGTACCTTTGATTAGAATAGCGCAAGGACTGTGAGTATTTTGGCTCTGAGCACCTGATCACAGCATCTGTATTACACCTACTAGCTTAAACGTTGATCCAATCTTACAACAGTAGGATAATTTATGTTTCCTCTTTTTCCTTGCCTCCCTCTCTGTCAAGTACATTGGGATGCTGATAACTCAAGAAAGCTACAGTAATATTGAGCTATTATACACATATAGTTACAAAAAGAAATAAAGTACTTAGTGACATTTTTCAAAATCTAAAGTAATTAAAATATTCTATATTCAAATAATTAGTTGACAGTTTTTGGTGGAAGGAGGGAGGCACAACAAGGAAGACCATATCCCAAGGTAAGGCAAACATAATGCTCAATAAATAATTAATTAAATATTGCCAGGTGAAGTCACTGCCATGGATTTCTTACAAGCAACGAGTTTCTTTGTGCAGACTTAGCTACAGTCACGTTTCTGAATATGTTTCTGCTTAAAACAACGGCTACATTTCAATTTTTTCCTTCCTTTTCCCTTAACCACATTTATCTTTGCAATCCACACTGATTATGACAAATTACCCCAAAGATTCTTTTTGTTCCATTTTTGCCATTGAACATTCAATAAAGATTCAAATATAAACCATTTGTGCACAACAATAAACTCAAGGCTTTAATTAAATAAAGCACAAAAGAAAACAACACAGCATTTATAGAATGTAATGCTACCATTCCAGTGATTAGCGATTACCTGCTAGGAGGCTAATCCCTTAAAGTTCCTTGCCCGACGCAGTAGCTAATACAGTTTTTTTGCACCACCAGCACTAGCAGACGCTGATTACACCTTTTCTGGCAACCGATACCGCATTGTCCATGATCCAGCCTTTTTGACTTAAATCATACTAATACTTGAGCAACAGTTCAAAAACAAGTATAGCAATTAAAATGCACATTGCTTTTTATGTCATAAGCACAATGGCTGAACTCACCAGGGAGGCAGGATAGAAACTGCTCTGCGCCCAGTCTCTGAATTGATTTCTGCTGCTACGAGTGCTGTTTGCCTGAGCATTTTGCACTGCACTGTTGTGATCAGTCACAAGTTTGGGGCTCTTATTACCTCAAGCAAACCTTGGCTTTTGGAAGCACATTTTCTTCCCAGAATGAGACAAAACCTGAAACAGAACTCACTTGTGATATACAAAACTCCTGACTCAGCAAGACAAAAAGCAAACAAAGGAAAGAAACGTCTTCACCAAAGTTAGTAGGAATGAAGTGTCTACAGCAACTTTGCTTACTGGAATGAGAAGAAAAAAAAAAAACACAAACACCAAACCAAAACAAAACCAAACCACCAAATACACTAAACATCAGTAATTTGAACTTCTCACTAAAAAAAAATAACCTATCACCAAAATTAAGACAGCAACATAGTGGAATATTTACAAAAGTCTGTAACTACTTGTTAAAACTGTATATTATTCACCTATAGCCTGTTAATGAATATCTTTGCGTCATAAGAAAAAATGCATTTTTAAGAACATGATACCCATAAATGATGTCACTCTGTATCAAATTGTTTGATTCCTAGTGCTTAGTTACGAAGAAGAGAGGTATACTCTTAAACGCGTAGGGAAGATGCTCCTGCTTCTGAAAAAGGTTTTAATGGCTGTATTCATGAAAGCATGCACACATGTTCTAAGTAACTTCCACTTCAGCTGTAAACTTTGCTTTGGCTGTATGTTCTTTGGCAGCACCTGGTGGAATCTGGATAAAACTACAATAATAATGTAAAGGAAAAGTTACTCCAACTCTAGTATTTTCTGTCTACTTCTGATGAAGTTGCTACTTAAACTATTCACAAAGCATGACCTTGAAGGTAATAAGAAAATAGACAATTTCTTAGTTTTTTACAAAACATCAATGGGTATTTTTGTAATATCAAATACCACCTTACGAGATTAGTAGTCAGCTTGTTTTGCACTATCCTAGTGAAAAAAGAACAGTAAATAAAAGCAAAAATGCCACCCATCCAATACAATCTGGAGGAAAGAAAAGATTTCATATTTACAATAAATTAACTTTCACTCACAGCAACAGATCAAGTACATTGACATCTCTACACAAAAAAATACAATGAAATAACACACATGTTTTTAAAGACATTTTAGAGAAAGTATCTGACCATATTTTGTACTTGCCTCTGTCAATGACTGGTACAACCTTTCCAATTTATTCATTAGCAGAGAGCAATCATTCAAACTAAACAGAGAACTAGTAGGTAATTAGATATTATCTGCTTGTGGTGCAGAGCTCCTAAAATTATAACGTCCTATCAAAAAGTATTCACATGGGGGAGGGGGAAGGAAACTTCTCAAAGTAATACTATAGGAAGTGTTTAGCATAATATGAGCCAGTGGCTGTCAAATTAGTCTCATTTGAAATACTGTAATTAACAGAAAGGAGCCTAACATACTTATCACAGTTAGCCACTTGTGTTCAAATCATGCTGAAGAGTTCTGAGGCCCAGAAACATTTTTTTTTTTCCTCTTTATTTTTTTCCCCACTACCAAAGCACTAAAACCCAGCAGCATTTTACCCCAATAATAGCCTTTAAAAAGCATTTGTGATTTGATTTATTTTCTCTTTATAGAGTCCAGGAATAAATTAATGAAGAAAACTACTGACATAGGTGAGACCATCTTTTACAGAAGACTTTCAACTTACTAAAAAATTATGTTAAAACAAAACATGACGTTAAGAAGTAATTGTACTGACAATCAATATTCACACTTTTTCGTACCAGTCTCTTCTATTGAAAACAATTTTGGATTCTTACGTTTATAAATGCACTGTCCCCTTCATAATTTGGCCTCAAGATGTCAAACATTTTTGTCAAGCAGCATTCAGAAATACAGCATCAGATTACTTTACAGCCATATATTCTGAAATACCTTGCAGACCATTGCTCATCATTCTAGTTTGTCTCTGATATATTCATTTTACAAACAGATAATACCGTATGCTGAAAGCTAATACAAGATGTGAGATGTATGTCAATAGGTTACTAAAATATTACCAGGACACAGAGTTTTCTGGCAAGCACAGACATAACGCTATGCATTTAAAATTAGGATCTAAACTTTTAAACAGGACCATTTATATTTTCTCCAATGCTTTTCACCCGAGCACTATAAAGAATTTTACAGACATTAAGAAACTGATTGACACAAAACCTCCGAGAGGTCTGAAGGACGGCATATGTATCACTTAACCCACCACGTAAATGCAGCCACCTTTTAGGTGAAGCACAGACACACCAGGACATCCTACAATTGCTTTTGACAGAAAATGAAGGGAAAAACCTGCATCTTGTTTAAAAAAATTTCTAAGTTACACCTTTAGTGTCATGGTGTTTGCCTGTGATGTCTCACAACCAAAAGCAGGTATGACTTCAGCACCCCGTCATTACTAAGGATCTCAGTGTTTTCTATTTTGTCAGAAAGTTTGCAAAGCTATCATTAACATTAGATGCTTTAATGAATCACGACAAGACCAGACTAATTTCAGATTTGTGACCTGGTACTGTGTGTCTCTCCAAAAGAAACACTGTACAGGCTCACAATATGTATTGAGGATACCATCCAATCTGCATGACTGCACATTTCCACATTTCTGATGTTAGAAAAAGATCTCTCTTTACATTTTGTAACTCAGAATCTTGCAAATCTGAGGTAAAAAAAAAAAACTTCAATGAACAGTTTCAGGCTTTTTTTGTTCTCAGTTCAACTACCTTAAGAAAAGGAGTTTTTTGTAACTTTTTGGTGGCATTATACCCTCTTTTAATAAACAAAATTGGTACAATTTAGATCACGCATATCTTTCATTTACTTTAGATTTGCTGTCAGGAAAAGGGAGAAAGGTAGTAGACAAAAGGTCCGGCAACTGGAGTTCAAGATTCAATTTCTTTAAATGCATTTACTTGAAGGCTCTAAAAGCCATGTTATAGTTTAATCTTCCCCAAACCATTCAGTTTCTGCTAGATTTAGCACTTTTGTCCCTTTGTATTCACAGACTTCACATAGCTTCTCCCAGGCTGGCAGGCCAACATATTAGAAATAAAATGCAATTCTGGTATCTGACACTTCAATTTAGCTTCTTCAGTAGCAAAGATCATCAACTGCACTGCCTTCTCCCATGACAGAAGATCACCTAAATATCACTTAACTGATGTGAGCTCTGTTGGTAATGCATACACTGTCTCCCCACTACATTACCACCATGCTGCCTAGAACAAAAATCAATTTTTAATTGACTGGATTATTTGAGGAATGGGGCCCATCCACTGTGCACTGCTGACAGATTCTCCTAGTTTTCCTGTCAGCAAAGACTGTAAAATTTCAAGCATCTTCAATACAGTAATTCAAGGATTTATCCAGAAGCCATACGAACGATCACCGCCACAGTTTTTTCAGTACTAGCCTGCTATTATTCTCTTTCCTGGCTATCAAAGTTAAGTCTCTAACCACAGTACAAATGAAAAAAACACTGACGTCGGAAAGATGATGAGGTTTTCATTGAAATGAATATTAAGCAAAGGATGGAAATGGGTAAGGAACACAGAGGACTACAGTGGACTTGAAAAATTCCTTTTAAATTTGGCACTAAAGTATGTGAGTGGATTATACCATAGAATATCAAATCTGCAAGATCCAAGAACAATCTGCAGTATCTGGCCCCAGCAGCAATCAAAGTACAATTTCTCAGCTAAGTATCATTATTGTTTTCTTCGGTTATCATTGCTGCCTTGAGATATAAACCCAAGCAGTTAAGGCAAAGGGTTGACATTAAAAAGAAACATTATACAAACAAAAACACGGAGGTGAGTGGGAGTAAAACACTCAACACTTTATCAGTAAATATTGCAGTAAGCAATTTTATGAAACACTGTGTAAGGTATTCATTGACTATTTTGTACAGAGACTATAAAAGTTTCTACCACTTCAAGGAGTTTTCTGACAGGTTAGGTGTATAATTTTACTAACTTTCATCTCTCCCTTTCTTACCGCTCAAGAGACAACCACACTGATGTACTGAACAGAAAATTCTAGCTTCGTACTGCAACCCTTTCCAGCATACTCAAGTACCACATTCTGCACTGTACTCACATCAGTTTTAATTGACTAATTCTGATCAATGTCAAAAATCAGCACAGTTCCAGAAATTACAAATTTAAGATACCAATATCTTGCCAGTAATGATATATATGAAGATACATTTGGCTTCTTAAGTTTCTGAGTCTCCTTTCACAAAGGTCCAAAATATGTATTTTTCTTTAACCACATGCATTAGAGCTTGACTAAGTGGTCAACAGGATGTTATTTTTTCATGTTCTCTCTGTATCACTTCATTAAAGTATCAACATCACTGGCATTCTAGAGTACCATTACATGGCAAGATTATTGCCATTTCATGCCATGGTCTGCTGGACCACGTTCAGGAAGTCGGTCCCTGGCCTAATCCTGGGCGAGACCCCCATGTTCCCTCCCATCCCAGCCCAGGAAAGAGAGTGCTGCAAAGCAAGCCGGCTCAGGCACTATTGCTTCTTTTGGGGCAGTGGTGCTAGCTCGTGCCAGTTTAAAATGCTGGCAAAAGCAAGCATCCTCAGAGGTTTCCTCTGTGTCTTTTAGGCCGTTACGATTCTCCTATCGCTGCTACCAGATCTGTACATTGTTGGGTTACCTGCAGTACAAATCTTACCAAATTAGGCAGAGTCATATTTCTAACCAATAAACTAGAACACATGGTTCAGAGGAGTTTTTGTGCTGGCTTTACGTAAGCTGGGAGAAGACAGAAATACCTGATCTTGCACAAAGTTAGAGTGACACAGTAAGAGAATGGCTGATTTGGTTTAGACCTGTCAGTACAAAGCGAGCCTGTCGAAGTCTCTATCAGATCAGCACCTTGTACCCTGTTAGCATGGTATTTCTGATGCAGTACTAAAAATTCTAAAAGCCAGACTTGCTGGATCATCGAACCATACCCCATATATTTGCTGTCAAAATTCACAGATTCTGGAACTTGATATTCACAGGAAACTCTCCTCCTCCACTTTAACAACAAACACAAATTCAGAGCTCTATCCACTTTCAAGCTGCCCTATGAGCTCCAGAAGTAAAAAGAACAAAGAAAATATTTCAACTGGGTTTTTTTTGTTGTTATTTTCTGGTGATTCATGGCAGTAACATACCCAAAGCTTAACCAAATGTCAGATAAAAACAAGCCACCTCAAATACACAAAACAATCCAGGTGTCTGAATATTTCAGTAATTATCAATCCTTATTCCAGAAGAAGTGTGTATTTAAAACTAAGTTTATGCTTTTAAACAAGACAAAAGCATTATTAAAATTACTGTAGAATACCAGTTAAAAATTAGAGTAGACCCTCTCACCTTATGTTTTGGAGTCAGGAACATGTTTATGGTCTAGGTTGAAATGTGTATTTCGTATGCTACTAATGTCCACTTCCAGTACACTTCTGTCTTTATCCAAATACTCTCGAACTGCTACAGCCCTATAAGTACCCTGGATATGACGACTATGATGTCAGGAACACATAGGATGAATCCAGGACGTAGCAAATTTCTACTACTGTCTTTTAAATACATTCAAAAAGGTGCTCTGTGACTCTAGAAACGCTGCTTAATACAAAGTAATCCAGGAAGGAATCTTCTTAATTTATGGATTTCATACAGGCTTGGAATTTTTGCTCTCCAGTTCACATGAAAGTAGAGGACAAGGCTTGTAGCCCACTGTACATGTACTACACTGGCTTTCATAATGTCCTGTCAAGAATTAATTCATCTTAGTAACTGCAAAAACAGGAGCCACTGAAATCTATGGTTTCCACAGTCTATGCTCACACAAAAACAGTTTCCATCTCACTGATAGGCAGTGAGGAAATTCTCAAATATTTTCTAGGTATCTGCCCATCTGCCTTGTCGTCCTGCCTATATCTCCCTAGTTTCAGAAGGCCAGGGCTTCTGTTCAGTCCACATGACTGCTTCCCCTAAGAGTAAAGGAACTATATAGTTATTCATACATATATATTTATTATCTTTTTGTTAATATAAAACATCAAAATATAACAAAAACTTAAATCCTAAATATTCAAATTAGCTCAATTACTTCAAAGTCATTAACTTGTGATTTACTGGCTTCTTACCAATAGCTCTCTTAACTCAACTTCATGATAGGCCTTTTCAATGCTGGTATGTAACTCTGAAAACAAGCTGCTTAGGAAAAGCAGTTATAAAATAAACAGCCAGCAACTTAACTAATATAAATGACTGGATTTGATCCCTAATGTGAATAAATTTTCAAGTTGTTGTTCCATTAACACTTTGGACTCGTATACCATAGCTCAGTTTTGACAAATTCACAGCGTGGTGTTATACTCTATAGCACTTGAAAGCCAATCCATGCATTTTAGGAGATTATAGTCAAGCTCTTGTGCATTTGCTGATCACAACAATTGAAAAATCAGGGAATTTTTTTCTCTTACTGAGATGAAATTTAGCTTATGTATAACTGCAACTGAGAGTACCCTGGGTATGAGTCCACAATGCAAAAGACTCCAATCTTATTTTAATAAAAACAGCAATAATATGCTACTTTTACACAGTACATTCCCTCTATTAATGCTGTTTTGCAAATAAAGAAAAAAAAAGGATAGGTTGAAATCAGTATTTTCAAAGATTACCTAAATTGTTGCAGATTGTTTTTTCTGAAGCATGCATCACCTCTTAAAACAAAGCTTCCATGTCTAAAACCTGGCAGCCAACTGCAGAGACATATAAGACAACAACTTCCCCAAAGATAAGGAGAGCATAGTAAAGCTCATACTAAGAAGTTAGAGGTCTTGATACTTTGGTCTTCCAAGTTTACCTTCGGATTTCTCATGTTCCTATGCAACTTCAGCAATTGTACAAGAATTCTGACTCGGTACTATTTTCAGATTAGAAAGCAGGCCTTCAGTAAGTGCCAAAATAAACCTAGGTTGCATTTGATTTGATGCAGTATTTGGTGTAAAACAACAGCCTAAAGGTTCCTGCTGTTCCAGGTCACTACAGTGAAACTATGAATGAACAAGGAACACACCAGCACACAGTAGATTTATATCCTTTAAATCTGAATTCTTCGCATTAAATCTGAATGTTAAAATCAGGGGTTTTTTCTTTTACAGTTGGGGGCATATGAAACACTTGTATAAAATATTAATATTCTTAAACAACATAACTTAAGATGGTAAAACAAAGCATCACTGAATCTTCCCTCGCCAAACCTTAACACTTCGTCCCTCAAACGAGCACAATTACCCCAAATTAAGAAATTACATCATCATTAATTTCAGTATTAGCCAATAACAAAGCTGACTATTATTGTACTTATTTCAATAAAATCAAGTAGGTTATACTGATGAGTCAATATTATAATCTCTGTTTCACAGAGAAGGAAAATAAAGTTGCAGTTCAGAAAAGATGCGTCCATCATTGAACAATGATCCAGTGACTGACAGCAGTATTTAAACAACATTGTGTGTTTGTTAAAATACAACTAGCAGACTGCAGTACTTTTTGTTATCATCTATGTAGGATTTCACCCCAAAAGGTGTTTGTGGTCTCCTATCTACTGAAAGCCATTAACAAGCAAGCCATGTTTTGGTCAGCTGTCTCCTACTTCATTAATTTTTCTTTATTCTTTTTAAAGCATCTTTTTGTGACTCTTTTGTAGATTACAGGATAGACTGCAAAGCTGTTTCTCTTTTAGCATTTCACAAACTTAGAGGTTGCACATAGGAAGTTTTGAAAACATTTGTGTCAGCTATTAACAGAACCTTCTGTGCAATTTTTCAGCTACATGGTTTTGTTCTTTGCATTATGTATTAAACTTAGTTCTATTTTACAGTTTTCTAAAATGCTGCTTCAAACAAGTAATGATGGAAAACAGCATCTGCCTCTGGCTACTTGCAGGCTGTACTCTGGCTTTTTAGCTCACACACATGGATTCCTTCGACCTATTTTACTTACTTCCTACTTAATTGTTTCTGATAGGAAGTTTATGTCCATCCTTGGTTTACAGAGCTGGAATTCCTTCATCACATTCCAAATATGTTCTTCTTTAGCTGCAGTCCCTAACAGCAACACAGTTCCTCTCCTTCCATCATCTTACTGCTTTACACTACAAACCCTTACGAAATTAATTTAGGTATATATACCAGTACAAATATTTAGTATAACTCAGTCATTTATTCTTCTTTATTTCAAACATTCATTTAATAATGCCAGTCTATTAATCTGATGAATGCTAAGTACAGGACAATGTGCGGATACCTAATTTTACCCAGAAGGAAACAAAACAATTTCCAAAAAGCCATCACCTACCACAGCGCTCTCTTGATATTTCAGAAATGCATTTGTCCCTTGGATATATTCAGAAAGCTTCTACAAGTCTACAAATGCATCTTTTTAATAACAGTACCACATAATTCTTCAATGCTACACAGAGATGAAAAAGTGCAAATGTTTTATCTATCCCCAAAACAAAGGTAATAAGCCTTTGTCTTTGCTTTTTTTGTGCATGCTTTAAGCATTTACCTTAATGAGCTTTGTTTCTTTGCACCTCTGGAGATTAGTATTCTACCCAACAAAACAATTTATTGCCCAAAATGTTACTACTGCTGATAAAATCTTAGCTTCTTCAATACTTCTGGCTTGACAGCTAATACCCTAATGTTTCATTTACAGCTGAACAAAGCAGCTTATCTCTACTAAAAGGGGAATTAGTTAGTAGTAAGAAATAATTTCAATCATCTGTTCTGCTTCCAAAGTAAAGTGATGACTTGTGCATTCTCGCTTCTATCTGATGACAGGTATGTTGCAGTTCTTGGAATACAGAACAGGTCTGTCACATAAGCTTTGTAATTCGTACAATGCAGCTACATGGATTAGGGAAGAGTCAGGTCTTTGCTGTCAAAAAAATCTGCAATCAGCAGCGTGCAGCAGTCAGCACTTTTACTTTACACATAGGGCACATACTCAAGAGAAAAAAAAATCAGTTCTGATCAATAAATATCTTCATTTTGTATCTGCAACTCTTTGTAATATTCCAACGTGTACGTGTGAAAATCCCTATTAATAACAGAATGGATTTCGTTGAAAAAAAAATCATACTTTAAGGCATGTGCTTTGCAAAAATGGCTTTGATTATCCTCTTGTAATGTAACCAATTATTTATATCTTCAGGAATGAAAATCTACTAGGATTTTATCTACGTATCTTACACATCAAGTCAGTTGTGGAATTCCTATCTAAAGTAGTTGATATATACTTGGAAATCTCCATGGCAAAGGACAAAGACTGATTTTTCTTGATGTCTGAATGACCTTCTTATCCCAACATCATTTTTTCGTGTTGTTACAGAATAAGGTCACCTGAATACTTCAGGGAAAGCAGCAAAACATTTGCCCACAGTGTATTTTCTTTGTACTTATTCTCTGCACTAATATTTTTTATAAGTAGTAATTTATTTTGCACCAAGTTTAAAAGAATTACAGAAATAATTAGAACTATAATGCCATTCTTGAGTTCTTTCATATTCAGATCTTTAATTTGGCATCACAATTTATGGCAGCATAAGAATTTATAGCTACTGCTTTTTAAATTCAGTAACAGTTTTATCAGAAAAAAATGAAATTATGGATTTCAGATGGCACTGTTAAAAAACGCTGTCGTTGGAAGTGAAAGGCGCATTAGATTAAAACATTAATACCAGGAAATAAACCAAAATTAAAATAATCCTTCAGAATTAACTGGAAAGACATTACATAACAATCTGATGTTAATTTCAACTGGTACGTATGTATCTTCCATGTAGTGAGTGATATATACCACTGATTTCATTCAGCTTAATATTCTAAGACACATATTACACATACATGCTGAACTTGTGTTAACACTGCAAAATTTCCGTATGTCAATGACTTAGGGAAAATGTGGCAATGGTTTTAAGCACCACACAACAAAACAAATCTTCCATGATTACAGCACAGTGTCTTTGGTTTCTACCTTCTCAGAAATTTCAAAAAACTAGAGGGTCCAGTGGTAAGAGGCTTCTCAGAAGTTAAATGGACAGCACCACTGATTGCAAAGTTCTACCTTTTTTTTTTTTTCTAGGTAATGGAAAAAAATTATCTATTTGATAGTAAATCTTTACTTCAACCTGATAGACAATGGAGTGCTTAGAAAATACACATCTGATTTCTTCTTATGCAACAATGCCAAATTAACTAGGTATGAGAAAGAGGCACTGTCATTTTGCAATCCTACCATATAATCCTTCATTCAGAACTTTCACTCTGTAGTGTCTTAATGGAGTTCCAATGGCTTTGAAATTAACTATGCTTTCTTTCTGAGATTCTTTTAATCCTATCTCACATCCTTACTTTTCAATCACAACTAACTGTCATAAATCTGTTTAAAACTTGTTATAATATACATTACAGTTATACTGTAAAGGTGTCCAACATTTGTCATCTGTTGAATGATGTCAACCTCAATCTTTCTGCAACATACACTTCACTGACCAGTTTATCTGCAGTTATATGCTCTTTCCCAGCTCTCAAGAGATGCCAGACCACCTTAGCATTTTACATACTCCTCTGTCAGTCCAGGAATCCTATCCAACTTTATATAGCTAAAAGGTCAGTTTGTTCCTCTGCTGTAAGAGGTTACTTTATTCCACTTCCATGTATCTTATGTTGGTTACAAAAAGACTGAATGGACTAAGCAGCCTTTCTTACTGAACGATGTATTTCTCAAAAAAATTTGTGATATTACAGAGGATAATATTACATGCTGATTTTCCCCAAAAGCCATTTATTAAAACCTGAAATTATACTTCAACTGAGCTTAATAATGAAAATCTTAAATGCTTACTTTGCTGCTGCACCACATGGCAAATTCTGCATGACTGCCCAAGGGAAAGTCAAGACTAATCAAAAGGTTGTGATCAGAGATGAAGTAACAATCATTTTACACATATTTATCTGGAAACCCATTAGTATTCAGTTAAATGCTGGTAAAATCCAGAAACGTGGATTATTTCACTTACCACTAGACTATAACTGCCTCAGTTTCAAATATACTCTGCGAAAGGAACACCTAGGTACAACAGTTCAAAAGATGATGCTAGAAGAATGCAATAGGCAAAGTATTTCCTCCAGAAAGAATGCAGTTGAACTAATCAGCTGCAGGAAGTCATTAAATGAGCAAAACTTTCAAGACTTTATTTCTTGTCCAAGATGATGTATTCTACCAGCATGTAACATTCAGCTAACACAACCACCAGCACAAACCAAACTGCTTGTAACTAATTCTACTACGCTTTTTTCTTTTTATAGTCTTTCCTTAGTACCCATCCTCTCACAGTTCTGCAGTTTGTGATATCATCCACACAAATTTGTTGGGTTTTTAAAATTAAGTTTGCTTTTTAAATTAAGTCAGTCTTTAAAGTGGTTGAAATTAGCTGATACCACAGAATCACCCAAAAATACCAGCACATTTTCTTAATTTGAAAAGGCCAGGAAAAGAGCAAATATTAATTTCTGCATATTCTCCTACCTGTATTTCAACCTTTTGTTTGTATGCCTACATATATATCAACACATGCAAATGGCTCCTCACCTCACTTCTATAATAAGCATATATCTAGATATAATGATGAAAATATGGATAGAATACTTTCCATTCATATGAATCATCAAGGTATATATTGGCAGTACTTTAAGTAACCTGGGTGACAGTTTAAAATCTTATTTAGCCGATTGCTTAACATGAATACAAGTTGAAAAAGGCAAGGTGGGAAAATATAATGATTATTTAAGAGCATGGTGAAAGGTTTCAATTTGATAAAACAGAGAATATAAAACATAAAGAGAATATATAAAAAAGCATAAGCTTATGCAGCTGGAACAACAACAACAATTATACAGGCAGCTATGTGTAACATAAAATTGGGAGAGGATCTGGCATGTAAGATAACTTCAGGCACCTTGAAAATAATACTTACAAGGATATGAATATACATTTGCCCAAGACTAAGCCCTGGAGTTCTTACTCACTAGAACCTTATTTAAAACCATGAAAAGGCTTCTGTGAAGGAACGTTATCAGATGTGGTCCCACAGAATCTTGAAGATCATGCAGATTGAAGTTGGATTTTATCCTAATTTATTCCTCATGGCAGTAACAGTGATGTCTACATATATAGAACCATAAGAGTTCTATTTGGCCTGGAGTTGTTTAATTTTTAGTGCAGGTACTGTGCTGTCATTAATCTTTGAAAATAGTATTAATTTAATGATGCACGCATTAAAAGTGTAAACACACAGCTGTACAAGATTTAACTCCACTGACAAAAGCAGCATTGAGGCATCCCTTCATTGAGATTTTAACTCTGAAATTAAATTTTGCACAAAATGTGTGTTCTTGAAAAGTAAATTACAAGTAAGATTTTACAAACAAAATTTAATTAAGTGGTTGATTCTGCAAGTATCAGAACTGTCTTCAGCCACAGTGCAGTTGCTACATTTGACATTTAGTACAGTTTCAAAAAACATCATTTTTTCTTTCTCCACTCTTAGTATTAATAATTTTAAAAATATATGAATTTGACAGCATGCACAGAAAGATGTGGAAACTATCCATTTGCTGCACACTGTGTCAGTTCAATTGTCCATAAGTGCTTAAGATAACAGAAAAATGGTAAGTACGTGGGCTGCATGCACTGATTGTGGTCACTTCCATTATTTTTTTCGACCTCATCACACATTGTGTCAGCTGCATTTCCAATTAACCTTTCCCCAAAATAAGGTAACTTGATACAGTCTACACTTCATTTTCTTTTATACTGATACAAACCATAATTCCTTTATTACATAATAAGATGGGCTATTTTAATGGATATAGAACACCAGAACTTACAATCAGCATCACAGAACAGACTGGCGTGCTCCTGAAGACTCTATGAAGCCAAAGAGACTCTCTATGGGAGCAACTCATTGTCCAAACACCAAAAATTTCAAAGAACTTCCCATGGTTTCCATGTATAAAAGACAAGGTTTACAAAAAGTAGCACTATCACCAAATATAGTAGTAACATGTGTGAATTACTGAATGTGGATGAGAAAACACAGATTTCCTATTATTCATGGACAAATTTAGCAGGTTAATCCTATCAACTACAGGGATTTGGGCAGTTGAAAATGCCAGAGCATCTGTGACTGGCTTTTCTTGGAAAGAAAGCAGAACTGGAAGACAACTCCTGAGTCAGTGAGTCCAGTCACCTGCTAGGAAGCCACATGATGTGATTTTTGTTAAGAACCTGAAGAAACTCTGTCTTAAAATTTGGTAACTGTCTACCTTGCCCAGCCCATGCTCAAACTGGAATCCTGTTTCAGAAACTCCCTGATGTGACTATTTAAAGGTTCTTTCATATCTCTCCATAAATTATTATGGACAGCATATACCTATTTATCTTTGTGTCTTTTAGCTTAAAATGCTGTCCATATCCCTGTTGTGTACTCCAAAGTATTCATAGAGAGTAACGATACCTTCTTCTCAGCGCTTTTCTCTGCTTGATTAAACATGCTTGCCCCTTTTCTAATATAATCACTTCTCCATTCCCCTCATCCTACTGGCTCTTATCTGTACCTATTCCATTTTGTGTCCACTTGTCACGATCCAACTGCACCATCTGGTTATAACTGAAGACATCACATGTACTTCTAAGTCTTGTATACACCATTAGACCTTGAACTAGCTGAGTGTTTGACTTTGGGATATTTAATTCATAATATTACCTTTGATGTTTTGGAGCTATTATGGTATTTAACAATAACACCTTAGCTGCAAACTCCTTGAATACAGGTAATGTGGGGTCAAGCACAAAACCACTAGGCCAATAGTCGCTGGGTGGGAGTGTTGATCTGCTGGAG
>NW_009631286.1:0-30416 GCF_000690535.1 Cariama cristata | reverse complement strand
TCTTGTCCTTAAAACATTTTTCAACCAGCAACTCATGGCATATTTTCTGCTAAATTGTTAGAAGCCAAATGTGGGAGATGTGGATAAAGCCAAAGACTGAATTATGGGTGACAATCTTGTTTAGACTGGCAAGAACTTCTGCTCCTTGTTTTTATAGTGGGTCTGTTTGCTCCAGCTGAGCAATGTCCAGGGGGACTGGCACGTAGCGCTTGTGCCCGGACTCCGAATAGAGTAGTTTTGACTCTGTAAGTAGGGAGTCCTGCTTCCACGTGCTTTCTGGTTGTAAAGCCCCAGCATAATCTGATGGATTGTCTGGAGAACAGTGTGGAGAGAGAATGATACCGCACCGTAAATAATGTACGTGGATTTATAATTACATGATGGGAGATAGGAAAATGAGCAGTGGAATTCATCTGGGAGGCAAAAAGTCAATGTTTTTTGTCTGAAATTAGCACATGAGTGGGTCAGTGTCTGTAAAGTGCCAATGAATACAAACCCTGGGCTTTTATCACTTGTTCAGCATAATCTTTCCAGAGTGCTATGTTGAGTTGTTTTTGAAGGCCCCGTGCCAGGGCTTTATCAGATCAACCTAGATCAAAGGTTAGGCTTGATCATTATATCTGTATATCTTTCTGCCTCTTTTTCTGTCCAATTCCACTAAGCAGTCCAGAGGCTTTAAGTTACGAAAAGCGTTTGTTGAAATGGTGCAAGAAAAACTGTTTCAGCCCGGCCTTCTCTCACCCAACACGCAGATGGGTGGAGGACACGGAGGTAGGGTGCCAGGACCTGAGCTCACTCCCTGTGTTGTGCACACTCTGATTTCTGAGGTAGTGGGAGTCCTAAATCCTAACTGGGACAAATGGCTGCATAGAGAATCGTCCATAGAAATCTGGAGTCAAGAAGCCTTGACCCAGTCACAAAGCACCCACTGATGGGCTGCTGGGCCTTACCCAAAATTGGTTTTTGTATTTGCTAGATCGCAGGCAATTGGACAATGGCGTGGACTGGAAAGTCACTAAGCAAAGTTAAAAATCCACCTGACTGCCTGGGATGTAGTGCTTCCAGGTCTGCTGGGCAACTGATGGGATGCTAAGTCTAAACCCTGGACCCTATCCCTCTGAACCATCTGATTTGTGCCAGAAACTCCAGAAACATTGGTTGTATTCATGGGATTGGGCAAGATATGAACTCAAGAACAGGCTAACAGTTCAACACGCTGTTAGCAGCCTCCCTGTCACGGTTTTGGCCCATACAGCATCTGTCCTAGGCCTTGTTCGGTGAATTAGTGTAGACCAATATGTTTTATTTTGAAGGAGATATTTCAAAGGAAAGAAGGATTGGAGGGAGCGTAAGTGCGTACACGTGGGTCGTACTTTGAGGCCAGAGAATACCTCCAGATGGTTTATTTCGCAGTACAGACGTGGCCACTGTGTCTGGAGGCAGGAGTCAGGTTGTGTGCTGGTACTCCAGAGCCAGAGGAGCTCATAGAGCCAAGCACACCGACTGGAGATTTCTAGATTTTTGCTGGATGGAGCTGGGATCCTGGAAGCCCTGAGTGCCCAGATTGCCGAAGATGGGATCCTGAGGCTTTCCTGGAGGCAGCAAGAGGCGGCAGCAGGGCCGGTGGCACTGCCTGAGGGGTCTTCCAGCTGAAGCCCTCCAGTGCAGCTCACATCCCTTTTCCTTCAGGTCCCCTGAGCTAGCGTGAGATGTCAACCTTCTCAGGAGTGTAGTGGTTAAAGAAAAAGTATATAAACAGTTATACAGGGTGAAAGAGGCGATGCTTTCCTAATAAAGTGATTATTTTTCCATATGGCTTAGAGAAACTGTGGTGGTGATGACGATGATGATCCCAATTTGACCGAGCAGCCAAAATCATGCAGATTGTGGGTACGTTCTGGGACGTTTTCTCTTCTGAGGAGTGTAGGTCTCTTGTCATACACCCCTGCTGTAATTTGCCCACCTGCGCACTTGCCGGGCTGCAGTGTTTACGTTGCGCACGTGTGCTCTCAAAGTGGGCTGCAGCATTTACCATTTTCTTGGCTTCTCCAGCACACTTTCTAATGTCCCGCATGCCTTAAGGTTTTGGAATTGGGAACTGTAACACTTCAACAGGTTCAGGACATCTCGGTCCCATCTCCAGCCTTCCAAATACGCTGGGTTTAAAGCTTACATTTTTAGATAGCTGAAGGAAACAGAAACATCTGCTTTTTATAGAATACTAAATGCGCAGATATGAACAAAAGTAAGTCCCAATACACTTATTTTCCTTGATTTCCTGACTGTTCTTCTGTACGGACATAAAAGTCCTCTGTATGTGATTTCCTAGTCCCCATTTTCCCAGCTCTGCTTGGTTGGGGTCTGTTTTCTGTGCCTTTGGTTTTCCCACCAAAATTTTCCTCAGCATGCCTGATGAGATCCTTTTCTCTTGTAATGCCAGAGCCCTTTGATCAGTTTTATCAGTTGATCTCTTCATTGATTATTTCCTTTCTGCAGTTAAAAGTGTTTTTGCCATGACTGGCAACCATCTTGCTAATCAAGGATGCTGTATTTCAGATGGAAAACCGTTGAAACCTCAGGGCTCCCATTGCTAGCCTTGTGCCCGTCTCCACCACCGCCAATGTGGGGGAGCCTGGGAGCATCCCTTCCACCAAAATTCCCAAAATCTGCACAGGAAGTTTCCTCAAATTGTCCTTCTGAGCCCTCCGGAAGAGGGATGATGCACTGGACTAGAAATGGGAAAGGGAAGTAGGTGTTGACGACGGCAGCGAGGCACGCTTGGGCACACGGTGGTACCAGGGGCCGGGCGAAGGAAGCCCGACTTTCTCCAGCTGGCCCTGACGGCCTGCGACCTCACATCTGATGGAAGAGGGAAAAGCCTGGGTATCGCACGGCAAGACAAAGTAAGAAATCTAGGGTTCCAGGAGGGTGTCTGGGAATGCTCTCAGCAAGCGTCTTCCTCTGTCTGTCATCTGTCGTACGAATTCTGCTTCTGGTCGTATTACACCCGCAAATCCCTTGGGGCAAGCTTTTCCTGTAACGCTTTCTCATGCCTCTCTTGCAAATAAACCCAGGGTCCTGCTACCTTATAAAAAGATCTATGACATAGTTATCGAAAATCTTGCTCACATTAAAAAAAAATATTAGTTTTTTAAAAGGTGATGGCTTAATTTTCAGTCTGGGTCCTTCTTCAGAATCTTTTAATGGCTGGTTAACATCACATTGGCAGCCTAAACTTCTCAGCCATAAAATGTGAAACTTTTAAATTTTTTCCTTATGACAGAGGTATTTGAGGTAGAAATCTGAATGACACGAAAGGAGAAATTTGCCAGGGAGCTCTAAGGGGGAAATAGAGCTGAACAATCTTTTTCTAATTATCCTAATAGAGTGCCATTATCAGAAATGCTTTGTGCTCCATTGGGAAAGAAAGTTATGTTAATAGGAAACAAAGATATTTGATCCTTGGTAGATCAAAGCACTTTTATGATGTTTCTGTCATTATGAAAGACTCTTGGTGTAAGAATGGTACTTAGTGGACAATGGCTCCATTGTTTGTCACTTATTTACCTTTAAAAAAAAAAAAAAACAGACCTAGTGTATCATTTATGAGGTCTCAGATTTGATGAGAAATGCTTCATTCTATCGTAAAGCAACAGTTTTTAAGACTATGCTGTAGTTCACTGCCTACAAATGTGAGAAGTTCCACTATGCAAAAAGGAATATTCGGTACGGAAATAAAAACTTGCTGAAATCCACTGAAGTGCAGAAGGTCCTCGCAAAGCCTCTGAATTTCACACTGGAGAGGCCTGTGGGCTTTCTTACCCATTTTTTCCCTTTCTCTTCATGCTTGCATTCAGAGTTTAGCTCTGAGAGCTTCCAAGCAGCCTTTTTCCTTTTGTATTTATGCAGTGCTTTGGGCAGTGGGATGCTGGTCCATGACCAAAGCTCCGAAGTGCTCTCCTAACACAGATAATAATAAAAGCAGAGAGAGATCGATACTGAGAACAGTTCACCTATGGCTCACAAAATGGATTTCTTACTGCTGTAAAACACTCCAAGGAGGGAAAAAGTGCTTAAAGGCCTGGAAAGGCCTACGTACACCAGCAGTGTTGCGTAAAGAATAGTGTCAAGAGTATGGGAAAACGGGGAGAGAATGTTTTTCAAGGGAAAGCCTATCAATTCTTGTAGGTAGAAAAGCAGTACTCAGGGATAGAACTAGATAATGAATACCGGTAGTTTACTTTGACCTGTATTTCAGTTCTATACAAGCCGGTATCACTGATTTCTATTTAAGTGGAATGAACAGAAGAAAAAAAGTATTTGAATTTTGAATAGCCTGTCAGTTCACCAAACTTAACCCTTGATGAACCCAATAAAACATAATCATTTACTGCTTTGTTTGTTTTCTACTGACCCTTGTATACAGATGTTTTTTAAATTATTTTTTTCATGGAGGTGCTTTGTTTCTGCATGAGTATCTTCATCCTCTTTCTTTGACTGATGCTCCATAAACAGTCTCATACTGTGGATGCACATACACGCCTTTATTGAAGACTAGAGATCTTTCTTCCCACTTTTGCAATCCCCATAAAGGGTACTGTAGAGTCCTTCCCTGTGCCCAGCACAGGGGAATGTACACAGTTTGCAAAATTAAAATTGTTAAAATGAATACAGAATGAAAAAGTTTTTCATCTCCTCGGAGTACAAGGCTTTCCGAAATGGTTTTAGACTGGCTTTGCAGGTAGCAATGTAAACTTGCCTACAAAAGCAGGCAAAAAAATGTCAATTGACTGGCCTGTGACTGCAGTTGTTGTATGTTAGTGCAATGTACGATCGGGTAATTCCTGTCACTGCCTCTACATCAACCTATTCTGACTTGAGGATGGTACCGTTTCCATGTGTGGAGGACAGCAAGACTTACAGCCTGTACCATCAACAGCTCTAGCAATTGATACGGATATTCTGTAGTTTGGGAAGAAAGTTACTTGAAACTAGGAGGTGATAGAGTCCCCTTCACCGGGATAAATGCAAGCAAGAGTGCGTGCCCCCAAAACTGCAAAGCTTTCTGGACTCTAACCCAATGTGCCAGAGGCACGTCTTGGGTACTACTTAGCCAGAAGCTCGAGAGGAGTGGGACAGAGAAGCAGGTAGAGATGGCAGTGAGGAAGCACCAGCGTCACCCAGAGCAGCAGATTTTGTACGAACAGGAACGTAACAGAGCATTTGGGTGGATCTGTGGCTGAACGGAGAAATTGTCCGCAGCCGCCTTCAAGGCAACAGCATTTTGGAGTGTGCGGTAAATGAATGGGATAGTGCCAAAAAGAGGTATCCTTACTCTCCGAGGATGTCCTCTCCTCCCCAGCCTTACACAGTCAGGGTATTTCAGCATATCGGTGCATTTTAAAATAGGAACGGGAGTTTCTGCACAGGCACATGGAGATTTCTGTTCTCCAACTGGAAACTCCCATTCATTTCCATTGTCGCGGACTTAGACTATACTGCAAACAAAGCGCCTTAACCCTGCCCATGGTGGGGAGAACTACACCCTGGCCTTAAGAAATTCATACCGAAGCTGAATGACATTAAATGGACTCTCATGAATGTAGTCTTATTTTTGCATTTTAAAATACTAAGTTAGCAAATTGGGTCAGACTGAAAATTACTAGATTCAAGACTGTTCCTGAAAGCTGTGAATTGAGATGCTTTCTTGCAGGCTAGGTCTTGCAAACTTTGACTTGTACTGTCTTGTATTTTGGGGTAGGAACTAGTATGATGGACCTTAGATCTTCAAGCGTGAACACAAGCGATGACCATTCTGGCAGCTGGAGCATCTCGAGCCTCTCTGTATTCCACAGAGTGGATATAAATGTGGGCTGGTGTTACATTTGTTTACAAAATGGAGACAAGTCCAGTGGAAAATTCGATGTTTTATTGTTTTCTTCAAGCTTCCTACACTTTTCAAGCAGCTGTGGGTGAAACTTGAGGTAAGTATATAAACCCCATTTTTAAGGAAATGTTTTTCTGTCTCATTCAGTTCTACAAATGGGCCTTCCACTTTGCTCATCTATCACACCGAATTTAACAAGTAGCCAATATACCATGTCATCACCAAACAAAAGAGCAAACGTGCAGAACTATGGCTACCCAAGTGGCAAGCAATGGCCAGTTTCCTTGAGGAACAGTCAGCTCAGAGAATTCTGTGTATTAAATTTGTATGCAGTTACGCTTTAGTATTGAGGAATATGCTGAAATCTCATGAACCCCAGAATATCGCCAGTTGCCCACACCTACAAAAAAACCCCAAACCCACAACAAAAAAACCCATGGGAAAATCCAACAACGTGGAGGATTGTCTGTATACTGGAACAAATATATATCAAATAAAGCAAAACTCCTCATACTTCGCATTCACAGTAGTGCATTCAATTAAGTCAGGGAACTATTTTCCCACTTCATGAATTAAGATGCCGATGGCTGGCTCTTCCACTTGGCTAGTTTGCCATGGTTTAGACACGTTGTCATCAATCATTTCTTCTATGTACTTCCCTGGAACGATAATCTTGGCTCCTCTTTCGTTTTCTGACTGATGGTGACGTTCAGGGAGAGAAGTGCCGAGGCATTTGTTAACGTTGCAGACTTAAGACTGATTTTTATACCCTAGATTTCATTCTCTGGCCACACTAAACTTTCTGGAGTTCGTTTTCATAGTTAACCAGAAAGGAGGCCATGGGGGAATTCACAGAAGGCTGTGGTACTTCCTACAGGAGACAAAACCTCTGTTTCTAGTAGAACGATCTCCTCAATTATTTTTTTCTTAGAAGGCCAGGAGAGCTCTTTTCTCCAGGAAAAGGTCAGTTCATAAACTGGAAATGCTGATAATAACTGCAGTGACATCTATAGATAGTCCCGAGAAGCTGTTGTTATACATGGAACCAAATTAATAACTGCATACACCTGTCAAAACAGTGATTACATATGAAGAATGACACCAGACAAAAAAGGAGATGTTTGAAACTTCCTTCAAGTAATAGTTTTGGAGTCCTGAGACTTTCAAGGCCAGTTGGAGAAGACTCTTGGTATGTACATTCATAATACTTAGTGGAAGTCTTTAGATTCACAGATGGACAGTTTTTTCCCTTGTTAATGAAGCATAGTTTTTGCTTGACAAGTGGAAAATGTTGCCACCTGTGAAAAGATTAAGCAGGGATTTTGAGTGGACTCTTTGTCTGCGACTGAGTTTTTTTAGAAATCCTGGCTCTGGGCCAGCTCTCCAGAGGAATAGTCTTAATGTTTGTTTTTTCCTATGACTGAGATTGGATCCTTAGATAATTTTGACAATGCCACAACAAATTGTTTTATGGAGGGAACATACTCATGTTTCCTACGTCTCCAGAGTCACTGGAGCACAAGTCTGTGATTCTCGTTATGTGAACAAGATGTTCTTAATGTTGATACTGCCTTTTCTTTCCAGTACACCTGCAAGTGTTAGGTATAACACATGGAATTCCTTCTACTTTATTTATTAGCATGGGTAAATTTGCATTTTTCTTTAAATTTTCTAATCTCATGTAGCTGGGACTCTGTTCAAGCAAAGTCAGATAAAAAGCTGAATCAATTTCCTAGGCCTAGTTTAGATAATACACAGTAATACCCACATTATTCTTTACAGTAACATCCTTGCAGAATGACAGGTTTGTCCCTTGGTTGGCACATGTTACTGAAAGAGAACATGAGGTGCTTATTGTGGTTGGTGGCGATGCTGTCCCATCCTTTGCTGGTGGAAGCAGTTCAGCTCTGCTGGAGTTTGAGAGCTGTGTTCTCCTGCGGCACCTGAGCATCTGCACAATTCCTGTGCCTCATGGATATGGAAAGGATTTTTTAACACTGTTGTTGTTCCTGCGGTGATCCTAATTCTGGTCGTTTATTGTTAGCTTTCCTATATTCGTGTTCTTACTTTTCTGTCTCCACTTCCTTGTCTTCCAGTGCTTTCCTGAAGGAAGAGCATTAGTTTTGCTACAAACATTTTTAATTATTTGAGCCTTTCTTAAGTGGTTGAGTAATGAGATTTTTCAGCAAGACTTTAACTTTCATACAGCAACCTAAACTGATGACAGAGGAATATCTGATTATGAGATTGTTGTTCCAATATTTCATACAACAGTAAGAGGAAGTAAGTGGTGCCTGACATTGTAAAGCTGAAATTCCTATTACAGACCATACGGATAGGAGATAGTCTGATATTTTGTGTGACAGCAGCTTTCTTGCTGATTGAATATGTAGGCCACTAAGGCAGAAAGCAAGTATGGAGCTTAAATGTTCTCTCCTGTTTTGGGAATGAGATCTGAAGCCGCATACCCAGCTGATGCAGTATTTCTTGTGCAGCATCATTCGTCGTGCTTCTCTGCTAGTGTCTGCTAAGGTTTGGCTTTTATCCCCATCCGTTTTCCTTACAGGTGATCCCGTCTTCTTTATGGCTTTTACTTGTACCTCTGACTTGCTCTTTTTCCTTGGCCATTCACGTATCTTCAGCTTCCCTGAGGACCAAGTTCCCAGACAAAGCTCAGTAATGTATCCAGTGTGCCAGAGTAGTGAGCGGGTTGTGTGCTGTGTCTGCTCTACCTAAATAACCCATCACATGAGCCTGCAGTAAACTCCCCTGCAGTTGTTATTGCAGATAACACTACATGTCTGTGGCGGGAGGGCTTTAAGAGAGAAGTCACCTGTATGATAGTACATTGCTCAGAACACCGAAGTTGTGACCTCAGGCACTACTGCTCACTATTGGGTACATAAATTAATAAAACTCTTTCTTCCACATACGAAGATGTGTAACTTTTATGCCTCTCTGTCCCTTCTGCACTGAGGCTTTCACTAACCGACCCATTCTTCATTTGTAGTTATTCTATTTCCCTTCTATGTTCAAGCCCTAGTATTTCCCTCCTCAAATAACACAATTTCATTCTCCTCCCTTATGGCCCTTAGCTCTAATATTGCTTACGCTGTCTGGTGCAAATAAGTGCATGTGAAAGCATCTTTACTGCCTGTTTTCTTGCCATTTCAATCTCCTCAGCCACCACACTACTTCCATCCTTTTGCATCCACTCTGTGCTCTTCATCCTTCACAAAACTCCACCACCTTTCTTAACATCCCATAAAACTCTGCCCCTGTTTGCGTCCTGTCTCTTGAACCCCTATCTCCTCCCTGGCCTATGTACTCCTCTATGCTATCTTTGTCACGCTTCTGTTTTTCTCCTCCTAAAGATAATTAACACCTTTCTCATCCCCATACACTGCTGGGTCTATCCCACCTCAACAAGACTATTCTGAAACTCACCTGCCAAAATTACTACTTCTTCTCCACTGGCCCTTCTGGCTGAAATGACCCCATCCACTCCAGCCTCCTCATCTACACTGAGAACCCACACACTCCCTGCTAAAATCAATTTACATCAGGGATTATTTTACTTTCCTTTTTTTAATATTTGTAATTTGTTACTTACCATATGGAGTGAATTCCCGAATAAACAATTGCTTTCTCAGAGCTTTGACTTCATTGGTATTTTACCTCTTTCTTTCAGGTACTTCACAGAAATGACCTACAATCACAAACTGTAAAAAAACCAAGCACATATAACTGTCCTGTGCTGCAGTCCCTCCTAACAGGAATGCAGCCACTGTCTCGCCTGTCCTTGATGCCCAGGTGATGACATGACCGTGCTTGGCTGCTGCTTGTCTTTAATTCAGCTAAGCTGCAACTTCTGGTGCAGCCAGAGCAACCTGGCTCTTGCCAAGTCCCACGTTTTAGACCCCACCTTTCATTTGCCCTTAGCATTTGCATCCTGTGCATTTCATACGTGATGGTGCTACCGCCTCTCTGCCGTGTATCAGATGAACTTTGCCAGCTGTTTGGTAATCCCCTGACCCGCTTCGTCTGCCACACAAGGGACTGGAGAGAAAATAAGGAAGCATGTGGGAGAATTTGCTGCCTCACCAGAAGCAGCAGCCAGGTGTGACCGAACCTCATCTCTCATGTGGTCCAATGTGGTCTGAATCCTGTTGGTAACTCAGGCGCCTTCATCGCCTGCCCGGATGCACATCCTTGTCACACAGCCGGCGGTGCCCGTCTCGCACGTGGCAATTGTGGAGAGGTCGGCACTGAGGTACGGACAGCGTGCACAGGGAGCAGGAGCTCTTCATAAGGGTCTGTGAGTGAAGTTTTGGTAAAAGACTTTGTCTCAAAATGAAACGCTACTCTTTTTTTTTTTTTTTTTTTGCTCTTTGGGCACCTAATGAGAGCACGCAACCTGTAATTCATACTTCACCAAGAATTTCGGACATCTAGGGAAGTTAGCATAAGTATTACAGTAATTTGGGAAGGATTAATTTTAATTGAGGATGCACACCATTTTGTGAGGTGTTAGGTCCTGATTAAACGCTCTTTACTGTGTAGTCACGTTTTATTACAACTTAGATACATTTGGAACACTGATAGAAAAGAAAGCATGTCACCTATTTACAATCACTACACATTTACATTATATTATTTACAGATAATGAATTTAGTAATATATATGAGCAGGAAATATAGCAAATATCAATATGAAACTGTACAGGGCTTAATCTCATGTCCTTTACTATGGTTGCATTTCACTGTAATAATAAATACAGTTCTATATTTACACATTTTACTTTAAAAATCTATTAAATGAATTTTAACAATTTCAAGTTTAAAATATCCGATCCAAATATTTCAAACATGCTTATAAAAATAAGACACAAAGCCTTTAGGACTTTCTGCAAGCTAAAAAAGTTCTGATAAAAGAAGCTTTCTTTAACTAGTCTTTACAATTATAACATTATTTTGCTTCTCAAGTCACTTTACAAACTTCTTAAATATAGCGAGCTGAAAGGAATCTCACTGACATTAAGCAGTGCAGCACAGATGGACCCCAGTTAAATTAAAGCTAAGTAAACATGGTAATAAGTATTGTGCAATGGTTGACTGATCCTCTGTTTAATCCAAAGTGGTTTCAGGCATCGTTCTCCGGCTGTATGCTGCATTGCTTCAAAAGCCACAAGAGATAAAGGATTAAGATAAACACTCAGCTGACTTTATCATACATAATTTCAGCATTGGTTCCTTTTTTTTTTTTCCTGAAGGATGAACACGTCAGCCAAAGTCAACTGATGCCATCTCTAACTGCAAAACTAAAAATATGCCAGTGTGAATGGACAAGAAAATCAAGGCATATCCATTGTTGGCAACAAATTCTTCATTGTGAAAATCCATCCTTTGAGTCTCAGGAAGTTTTATATACAGTAACAGATGAAAAACAGAGATCATCTGTAACTGATTACCTTAATTACTGGGCTAGCCTAACCTTGGTAACGTTAAAAAATTAGTCTCATTCACCTGGAGGCTGAGTGGCCATTAACTGAGCAGTGAGTCCTGGGCTATTAAATGTTACTCCTCAGGGAGCTATTTTTAACAACAACAAAAAGTAAATTTGTGCAGTTTCATGTCTTAAATGATCAGCTCACTTGAGCAAAAGGTGCCAGCTCTGAGAAAAGAATACTGGAATATCCCCTGATGGCTTGGCCAAGGTCGAAGACTGATATTCTAGGGAAGTGAAGGTGGCTCTGCTATCTGAGATATTTTGACAGTACACTTGGCAAAGACCTGCAGTCTCTTCTCTCTAACTGGGGTGACTCCGGTGTGTAAACATACATGCCTTGATTCAGCACAGTATTAACAGATTTGAAGTCAGAGAGGAACTCTGTGTTAATCTAATCTTTTCCTAAACTAAAGCCATCAGAAGTCCCTGAATTCCAGTAGCTGCTCCAATACCTTTTTTGGCAATATATCCAATTTGAATTTAGAGATTTTTGGTAACAGACAACTCCACTAGCCAA
Organism: Cariama cristata; assembly: GCF_000690535.1. Taxonomy (NCBI): domain Eukaryota; kingdom Metazoa; phylum Chordata; class Aves; order Cariamiformes; family Cariamidae; genus Cariama; species Cariama cristata. The sequence goes on along the minus strand of NW_009631286.1, from coordinate 18,503 downwards.
TGACCACCACTGTCAACAACTTGCACCTTTATTTCTATGCTGCATGTCCCTAATGTCAACTTCCAGTCGATCTTACCAGATTCTTCTCCTTTTGAATGAGTAGTCCTCTGCTCTCAAACTTCTGCTTCCCAGAAGTAGTTACTTATAAACTGTGATCAAATCACTTTCTTCTTAAGCTACTTTAAATTTATGATATTCATATCATTTTCAATTTCACAATGTTCTTTTCAGCATGTGAATGCAGGAACTGTTTGAAATATCCCAGTAGTGCTTGCATCAGCGCTAAGAACACAGATCAGACAACCTCTTCACTCCTACTTGATATTGCCTTGGCTAAGGATACTGGCTATGCTTAGCCGAAAGGACACAGTGGGCTCTAAATCTTCAACTGGCTAGTGGCCATGATCTGGAAGCTTTCTAGAATCACTGTTTCACAGGACAGAAATTATGCCATGAGCAGGACTACAGGTTTTGTTCCCAGACAAATTACCTTAAATGAATGTTTCTATGTGAATGTCCTTGGTGTCCTTTAAGTGCCCTCAGCATGCCAGTCTTTTTGTATTGATGACTTTCTTTGTAGTATTTTCCACCCTTAAATTCTATGACTCATCTGCCAGGTTTATCAGCAGTAATTCTGGGAGTAATTCTACTGGCATGGTAGCAATTCAGGACCTCACTAGAAAAATATCCATGTGAGAATGGTTTGCCATTTACAATTACATTTTAAGCACTTAACAGGATTTTGAATAACTTATTTCATACCATGTTAATTTTGTAGGTTTAGTGGACAATTGAAAAATGCTTTGCCAAGTCAGATGATGTCTAAAAACCAAAACCAATCCAAAGTCTATTCTGCAGAAACCTTTAGGACTTGAACAGGACTATTTTTCCATATAGATACCTTGCTGAATGAGGGCCATACACAGGTGCTTATAAAAACAATCGTGGCACTGAAAAACTATTATTAAAACCAAATTACTATAAATAGGAAAAAAACCTCAATCCCTGAAAACAAACTGTATCAGGTGATGCTTTGAAAAAAAGTCTTACCAATTTTAACATGTTATTTTTGCTCTTGACCGACTGATGCCCTTTCTGAGTAGTGCTACTTTAAAAGAGAGCAGCTGATACAACTGCACAAACTGCAGCAGCTTTCAGTTTCTCTCTTCATCCCAGCATTGTGGAAGCAGGCTGAGAAGGCTCAAGTATTGGATTTTCAGCCTGCTGCAAGTTTTGTCATTGTCTGCTTTCTAATGTGTGTAACAACAATTCAGAGGCACTCTCTAGCTTGTATGCACACATCCATACTTACTTTCAGGATGAAAAATTTTGTAAACACAGATATTTTCTGTACTGCCACTGAAACTAGTGACATGGAACAAACGCAACTGAGGAAAGATTGCAGCTTTCTGTCATTTGGTAAGACGATGGCATTAGTGAACTGCTGGTAGGCATATCATATGATATGCTGGCACTTGTGAAGGTTACCAATGCTTGTGTTGAGTCACAAGATTGTTTTTCTATGTCTTCTGAATTCACAGATATCAGACTAGCATGTTTTGATCTCCTCCATAACAAAGTCTGCTTTCGCAGACTTCCCAAATCCTCCTTAAAGTGTGGGTTGAAAAGTATGTAAAGGAGTGGGTTTAGACATGCCGGCAGTGGGACAATCACTAGCAATATTGACTTAATCACTTCTGGGCTGATAAAAGTGAGGTTTAGTAAGGAGGAAAAAGATAAGAAGGCCACAGGGCAATAAAGAATGCAATTAGTAAAAAGTAGCAAGGCTATATGTTTGACCATAGAGCAATCCCAAATGTTGTCTAGTTCTCCCTTTTCTAAACTACAGTAGAGCTTTGTATAAGCAATAGTCATTACCAGAAAACAAAGGGAGTTCAGCAATACCAGTGCTACCATGTAGCCCATAGCAGTGGGTTCTCCAAATGGTAGTGGTAAACAAAGCGGAGAAATCCCATACTCACTCCCAGTGAGGAGTGGTATCACTGCAATGATGAGTGCCAACATAAAGCAAAAGAAAACGGCAATTTTTACACTAGCAATGGAGGATTTTGTTTCAAACTTTGTAGCATGCTTTACAGAGAATGCACGTTCAAGTGCAGCTAGGGTAAGGAGGAAAATGGAAGCCTCCGAAGCAAAAATAGAGAGAAGGCCAGTTATTTGGCAACCAATTCCACTTTCCCACTGTGCTCCGTACTGAGCAAAGCTACCAAAAGTTGATGCATCCACGCTAGCCAGTACTCCACTGGCCAGCCCCATCAAGGCATTTACAACAGCTATTAAACCGATCAAAAGTTTTATGGAGGACATATACAATGGAGATCTGAAAACTGTAGCAGACACCAGTGCATTGCAAATAAAGGTCAAACCCACTATGGTCCACACTCCAATTCTGATCAGCCAGCTACCAAACAGATGGTCACATGGTTTGAAGGGACCTGAAATGACAAAATAAAAAGGGCAAGGGAAACCCATGTAAGCTAAGAAATAATTTTGTACTTTCTAAGACATTAAATTTCATGCTTCTTGCTGGTTCTCAGCACAGCCAACCAGCGAATTGCACTCCAAAAAGGGAGCTGGAAATACGCCCTTTGGAGTAATCTGAGACTTTGGTGGCATGCTGCGAAAGGCATGCTGCATTACTGGTGTGCATGAGTCTTTGTCCCTCAACCCGAATAGTCTATGGGTTTCTTTTGTTCCTAGTAGTACAAGTGCAATGTGAATGTCCAGTATGTAGTTTCAAGAAATGCTGTGATGTTTGTCAAGTGTGTGAAAAAAGCTGAAAAAGATACCTCTCTCTGAACTAGGACTGCTAATGAGTCCTAGTGAAGTGTGATGTAATGGATATGGACAGATGCACTTTGGCTACCTTATGTCATTATACAGTCTAAGAAAATTGAAGCTGCCTTTGCATTTGGAAGTGCTGCCTTTTTGGAGGGACCTCTGCTGACCTGTGGCTGAAGTCAGGTCATTATGATTGAAGCCTCCTGTGTATTCTCATAGAATTGAGGTGCATATGCTGTGTGGTTGAAGCTGAACGCTCTGCAGTCTGAGAAACATTATTTATGTTGGTACGAGCCAGCTATGCTCTGTCAAAGCAAGTCCTGCACAGTGGTCTGTGCTTCTCCATGAAGACACAAACCCCGCAGCTGAGATGCGCTCTATATGACTGTTGCCATCAAGTAGGCATAAGCATTTATGGTGTCAGTTTGCAAGTTTTTCTAAGATACCATTTGAAACATCAGCACGGAAGCTAAATTTTCTCTTGGGTCTGGTGATAACTTACCTTGAAGACAGTGATGTTTTTGTGAACTCTAGTTATATATAGGCCATTGGAGAATAAATGATGGTCAAATGGTTCTAAATTCTTTGGCTTCCTGCCTTTTCTATTCCTCTTTACATAATTAAAAAAAAAATATTATTTGCTGTTACAAACAAGAATCTGACTTGGAATGAATGCTGAAGTACTAGTTGTCACTTGAGGTTTTTTGTTCATGTTTCATGATGAAAGAATGGCTAGAGAAAATGTTTGCTGAATTAGGCAAGCAAAACTTATGGCCATGGCTGTTAAAGCTAGAAGTGACCTTCCAAAGACATATTTCTTTCCTTGCCTTAAAGGAAACTTTCAGTGGAACTGGTGGCCTGTAGCTTTGCAATTCAATTGATGTATTTCTTTTTCCTTTCTGCCACACTACGAAGCCAGGGATGCACTATTCTATAAAGAAAATGACAGTGTTGGGGGTCCTTTGTGATGGACTGTGTACATCAGTACAGTAGTGTTTGGTATTTCCTAGACGTTGGACTAAAATGTGTGTTGTTGAAGGAGCTCAAGTGTAGAATAATTCTGTGAAGTTCAGAAGAATTGCTTTAGCTTTGCAAATGACTGAGTGAGCAAAGATTCTGCTCCCCTTTATCATCTGTGTCTTTGCTCTCTCATTCCCTTGATAAGGGGATCAATTCCTGTGAAAAGGGGCCCGGAGTGAGGATCTGCTTGAGGACTGGGGAAAACTTTTGTTACACTCATAGATGAATTTAGTAGCTGAATAGTTTTTTGGACTTCAGTGCAAAATTTTGTATTATTATGCAATGTATTTGTATTAATCTCATCAAATTACTGCAAAATGTCAGGCTAGTGTCCTAGTGTCAGATTCAGAGTTTGTTCTGCATCTAGAATATCTGGTAATACTGTGCTTGGATTCCTATCTGTCTGGCAGTTTCATACCTGGAGAAGGTGAGCATTGCACTGAATGATGAGCTTTCAAATCTTCTTCAAAGTCAAGAAAAAAATCTTCAAAGTCACGCTCATCTGTGGGGGAAAAAATACCCAGATTTGATACTGCAATTTTCAGGAAAACTTCTTTTAGTACAAATTGCAAAAATGTCTGTGGTATTTAAGGCCTGGTCTTGTCCCTTTGCCTGCCAAGCTGTGAGCAGAAGCAGATGTATGCCTACTTGGTTTTGAATTACTGTACTAGGGATTATTTAAAAAGTTGGCGTCATCACTTCTCTGAAAATAATCACTTACAGGTACATTCTCTATTATTCAATTTGCAATGTGATGACTGCCTAGGAAGGAGTTTAAAATATGAATTCTCCTGCTGTGCCTGGCTACTAAGAATTAATCCAGGTTTTTCTGTGTTTCTTACGTCATCGCTCTACCACATATTCTTGACTCTGTTCTCACTGGGGCTAGTCCTGAACTCTGCAACTTACTGGTTTGCAGGAGCAGAGATAGCACAGAAAGCAGCAGGATGGTATAACATTAATGTGTGCACCTACGTAACAGGTAACAGGTCAAGTAACAGACCTTGTTCTGAAGGGGAAGAAAAATACAGTAGTCTTCTGTCCTGGAGAGCAGAAGCACTCTCTGGTACCCAGGAAGTGCTGGGAAAAAGTACCGGCAGCTATGCTGAAGCAGCCACATAAGCTCTGTGACTCCTCCTGAAGCATGTGGGCAGCAGGAGAGCCAAGGATGCGTTGCTGCTTCCAAGGCTGGCAAGAAACTAGATCTTTGCTGGCCTGCTCTTGTATGGGATTACATACCAGCACCACTTCCCTGTCTTTCACATAAAAGGAAGATTTCACTTCCCACATTATTATAGTTATTATTTGGACGGAAAGATGAGTGAGCGAGATTTTTCAAAGGCAGACCTGAAAAAAAACAGTTTGCTAAGCATAGGAATGCTTGAATAACATATTATCGGGCAAGAGAGGGGGAGAGGCTGCCGCTGTGACTGTAAAAGAGTATTGGATTTGTTTAACATCACAGGCTGCTCACAGCCTTCAGGTCGATTTAAAAGCTAGAGATGACGATTACCTTGAATTTGTAACAACCCAGCATCCTTCCTGTGAAAATCGTCAATGCTGCTATTCTCATCTTTGTTCCATTGGCTGGAGATTTTGTAGTGGCTCTCGCAAGCTCCAAAGGCACAGCACTGATAAGCATAAGGCATTTCCATGACCCTGTAGAAGAATAAGGAAACATGCCATGATACCGGTTTAGCACCAGTTACCGGATTGTACTGCTCCTCTACTGTTAGCACAAAGGAATTTCTTGAAATAACCATGAGTGAAAGTAAAAACATCTATGGGTAAAAATCAGTCACGATAACACAAAATGAGGACTCACAAATAAAATTCCACATCAGAAATGCAGATGATTTCTAGGCTAATTTTAGTAAAGACACAACGAATTTTTCTTATGCATTTTCCTGGGGGATATGGAAGTGGGAGACATGTGCCTTGCCATTGAGTCAATATTACTCTTACAGCTGTATTTCTATTTTATGATTTTGAATGATTTTACAGTGTAATTCAACAGTTCCTCCATGTTACTTTCTTAATAGTTTCTTTTAAAAAAGCAGATCCAAAGATCACAACTGCATCTACTTGCCTAACAGGCAAAACCAAAACATCACTTCCCAAATGTAATTTCTCCAGTTTAGGGACAATGAGATTTTTTGGAATTCAAACTTTATCCATCTCTTTCCATCTCTTTTTGCAGTAAGATTGCAAAAAGGAGATTGTCTTTTGTGCACAGATCAAGAAAGCAGTGTTCTAAATCAAAAGGTGAATGAATCAGAAAGGTTCGGTGTGTGAAAGCAGATGTCACTGACGAAAAGGTTTTACCTTATTAGTCATCTTAGAAATGAGCACCGTCATTGTAGGACACTGGATGCTCATTCCTAACTCTTTTATGATCACTGGTACTCCTAGCACATAGCTGAGTACAGGTCTGAGAGTTTAAGTCATTTTCAGGGTTTCTTTTGTCAGAAAATCGCTCATTTCTGGAATGTTTTGAATTTAATTCCTTTGAGGATGTGCAAATTCTGGGGTAGCATGGAAGAACTACATATATTCAAGTTCTATAGACTACTTCTTCTATTCCTTAGATACATTTTATGCTTTGGAAGCAGAAATATTTAATTTGCACAGTTCGCCAATAGTACACAGTAAAACCTAACAACTCCCCTTAATTCCAAAAGCCCAATAAACCAAAAAATTCAAAGATAAAGAGGTGATTAGAAGTTATTCTGACTTAAAAGAAACAAAATAGAACTAGATCCTCCTATCAGATTACTTTCAACAGGTTAATCATGTAAATTAACATAATGAGCATTCCAAGTCACCTCTAACCCCCTGGGAAATCTGCAAAGAAATCAGTCTGGATCAGGCCCAGTGCCAACAGGACTTAAACTTGTGCGCTAGCCAAAAGTCTGGTACAAGGGGGGACAAATGGAATCTTAAGCTCTAAAGTGATTTTTAAATTAGTGCATTTTGGGGCATTTAGATTCTCTATACTTACATTTCTGTTGGGAATTAGCAACAATAATCTGTACCCTTGTACCCAATACAAAAAGCTACATAAGGTATTTTTAAGGTACTTCAATAAAAGTTTAAGATAAACAAGATCTAACTATCAAGCAACCTGATGCCAGCAGATTTAAATATTTAATTTCTAACTCATTTCTGTGCATGCCATCTTTTAAAATAAGGAGATTATCTCGATTAAACTTTTTTTGAACACATTTCCCAGAAGCCCTTCTTCAATGAACTATTATTAAACCCATAGATTACTAGACTAATCCATAGCTACTCACCTGGGCTAAAAACAATCCCAATCCCCAACCAGAAATGTCCCTTTTCTGAAAAAAATCCCCACAAACAACAACAAAAATTATCAAAAGAAACTTCTGCAAGGTGATGACTGCAACTTGTGGCTTCAGACCTTTTGGAAGACACTGATACAGCTAGGGAAATGAACACTTAGTGGATATTTTAGGCTCAAGAGACTAACAGAAATGTATTCTCTGGTTATCCAAACAGCTCTATGTGCTTAATAATGACAGATTTCCAGATGCTATTGTGGTGCTACCAGTCTGATGGCCTGGCATACACTGGAAATGTGGACCTCTTACATTGTACTGGTCCACCACATAGATGAAGTAGCTAAAAAAACCCCACTGCTTTTAAATTATCTTTAAAGAGCAAGACTCCCATTTCCTATCCTCTCTTTAGATCTTTCTAGCATTGCTTCCTCAACCTGAAGAGTTTTGTTCTTTTTTTCTTCCCCTGGGTTACTAAACCATACACACGGGCCTCAAATTGGCAAATGCTTCTGAATCTGTGTGCTAAACCTAACTGCACAGAATGACTGGGACGCAGAACACAGAGGACCAAACCTATTTTGCAATGCAGAGCAATTTAGTATCAGCTCTTTGTGGTGACAGAGGAATTTCTTTCTCGCAAAAGGTACATTTCACAAAAAAAAAATAATAAAAAGCAAGCAACTGTCAGCCATGCAGTGCTGGAAGCAGTCCTTTTTACAGCTGGTGCTTATGCGCTTATTTGATGTGGGTAATTAGATTTGGACTTTGTCAAATTAAACTCTTTTAGAAACACTAACTGAATTTATTTTTATATACTGCTTATCTTACTGATGGTATCTGTATCCTTGATAATTTTTTTCCTGCAGCAAGGAATGCCTCTTTTTTCTGTTTTTAGATTAAGCAGCAGAGAACACAAGGTCTTTTTCCGCCTCGCAAAGGTGTGGGGTTGATGGTGAGTGGGAAGGCACAGTTATGATGAACAGAGCAAATCACAGAGTTCTTTACAGCGCTGAATCAAAGCATCAGATAAAGAAGGAAGGAGTGCCTGGCAGCCTGACTTTACTTCCTCAAAGCTTGCCATAGCAGGCTGGGCTTAGCTCTGTAGAGCGTTCTCGTGCCGTTGCTGAAGGTGGAGCAGAGGATGCTCAGTTCTTTGATGTGTCTGTGTATGGAACAGCAATGACCCATTTAGATGAGCAGGAAGCTTTTATACAGGAATTTGTCTTTAATGTTGTAACCAGTGTCTAGTTCCAACAATCACAAAGGGTGAAATTTCATTTTGTTTTAGATCTTTGTTCAAATTTAGTGCTTCATGCATTGTCTGTGCAGTGATCTTGTGTGAAGTTTTTGCCTCATTTTGATTTATGGTCAAAGTCCTGCAGACTCCAGGTCAGGATTTTACCCCATTTTCTCCTGACTGGGTATAATTTGTTCTTACAGATGTTAATCAACTCTAGATATATTAATCATACTTCTTATACCTTTTTTAAGACTTAAGCTATTGTCTGACACATCCTTGTTAACTACGTACCCAGACTAAACACACTGTAGTTGCATCTCAGCAATGTATATAAGCTTATGGTTGGAAAAATCATATAAAGATAAAAATATAAAGATATTTTGATAAAAGAATTAAAAAAATCTTAGTTGCACATAAATCAGTTGAATAGTGGAGTATTCTAGGACTACTGCAGCAGCTATTACGCTTCTAGGCCATGGTATATACATCACTATATATTTGCTAGGTTGGAGTAATCAATTTTCTTGTGTTTACATTCTTTTAAAAAACCTTCAGATATTTTAGAATCGTCACCTGCCTCAACATGTGGGCAAAATCAGTGAGAGAATAAAAACTATGGTGAAGCTCAGTCTCAACCATTCATGATTTCTTACGGTACTTGCTTCTTGACCTCTGAGATCCATCTCAAGGTCTCTAGTGTAAAAGAGGCATAAGGTTTCTAGTATGTTGAAAGTTTATGCTATAAAGTAGTTTCATACACTGTGATGAAGTCACTGCCCAGTTTCCTCTGTGGCAAACTACAATACTGGGCTTATTACGACTTTTAAGGAATTTTTTCCTAACCTCGGAACTATTTTCTTGCAGCTTTTCTCTCAGTTTGTATTAACATGCTATCATAGAAGTGTTCTAGTGTGGATCCCTCCAGTGGTATACTCAGCTCCGCACTTCTAGTCATGACTCCCTTACTGGTAACTCCAAACACTCCAGTCCTTTTCGTTAGTGGTAACATCTCCTTGACTTATCTGTCTGCTAGGACTCCTGGGACTTTTCCAGTGCAAAAGGCAAATCTAGTGAAGACATAACAATGGAGCCTCCATCCTTGGAAATACTCAAAAGCTCTCTGGACATGGTCCCGGGCAACTGGCTCCAGATGACCCTGCTTGAGCAGGGGGAGTTGGACCACAGGAGCTCCAGAGGTCCCTTCCAATCTCAACCATTCTGTGATTCTGTAACTATGTGCACACTGTTTAAATGTTTCAAATTTTATGATATCAAACCTTTTACAACAAAACATGGAAAAAATATATGTTGCACTTGGCATTGTCTAATTAAAATATAAAAATCAAGGGATAGTTAGGAGACACTCCCAAATACCCTGAAGACAGAGGCAAAACTCTGTTTACTGTGATTTCTCTATGGTCATTCAGTGACTAGCAGAGCTGCAAATGATCTCTCGAGAACATTTCCTTCCTGTACCACAGAGCATCCAGCAGAAAATTACTAGCGTCAAAATGTTTTAGTAATAATGGCAAAGTATTATCTGAATCTTAATCAAAAGATTACACAAAAAACATGTTCAAACAAAAGAGATCAAATATTTTGGAACTTCAGGAGTATATTCTTCCCTTGATATTTGCTGTGTTCTCATTAAATATAATGGAAGTTCTGTAAGCACAATCCAGTAGAAGAAGGACATACCACTAAGCTGCTAGCAATATTGTTTTAACAGCTTTTGAAACATATCACCAGGAAGCAGATGTGGCTTGTATTAAGCAAGTACTGGGGTTAATATTTCAAAACCCTTCGTAGTTTCTTCAGTTAAAAGTGAGCATAATAAAAGAAGTCTATCATTTTTATCATATTTGCTTTAGTTTTAATAGCACAGATCAAAGACTGACAATACGAAGTAACATGTGTTACACACTGACACACCTTCCATTGCACATGAACACAAATGTGGCTTATTAGTTTTAATGATATACTCACTTGAGTTCTGGAAAATTTTCAGATGATATCAAACTTTGTAGGGCATGATTTCCTGTTAATTTTAAATGAGTTAAACCATGTAGTCCCGTCACAGGAAAAGAGGACAAAAGGTTGGATGACACATCCCTGCATAACAGCAAATAAAAATCAGCTTACAGGTTTTCTTTTTTTTGATTCAGCACTAGAAGTGTCACATTGGAAAAACAGGTCAGACTTCTCTAACTCCATCAGAAACTACTGCATTAAACAGAGAACCCAGTCAGCAGAGCAAAGCTGCAGCACCACTCAGGAGTATGCACCTATGCATCTAGCAGAAAGCTAACAGTAATATCTAGTAGTTAGCTAAGTCTCTGTTGCCAAATTTTGACTCCAAACATTCATAGTGCCAGTTTTGGGACTAGCAAATGAATTTACAACCTGTTCATTAGACTGTTTGAATTAAAGGGAGCCAGTACCAGAAGAGCTTCCCACAGTTTAAAAGATTCAGTGGGATGCTAGAGGGCACAGCTGCCCTGAAAGCTCCACAGGGAACATGCCAGGTGTACGGGGAAGACGTGTGTTTCAGGATAGGACGGGTCCCAGCTGGAGCAGATGAAAGTGACAGTTCTAAGCTGACGTTTGCCTGAGGACCTGAGGGAAACCAGCACAGATGAACAGGGATATGTAAATTGGGGGAAGTAAAACAGGTGAACAAAAAAGTGACAGTGATCAAGGACAGACAGTAAAGTAATCAAAGGAGGGAAAGCCAAGAGGTATTCTGTTCTCTATTTCTCCCTCTCCCTTCCATTGACTCTATGAGCCTTTTCAGTCCTCCTCACAATTATGTACGCTGCAATACTTAAGACGGTCAACAGTCAAGAAGGAGGAAGAAGGGGAGTCTGGTGCTGCCAAAATGCTTTGATGCCCAAGGCTGAAGAGCAAAGTTCCTGTCTCTTGGACTATCTACTGAAATCTAAGGGCTAGATATAAAATAAGGTATGTTGATGGACTGGTGTTCTACCTATCTGGTTTAGTGTGTGTCCTCTTGCTCACAACACGGTTAAATACCAAAGGTGAAATTCTAGTCCTACTGCAATCGTAAAAATGACCATGTTTCAGGAAACACTTGTACACTGTGTTACTGTGTATGTTAAAGGGCTTTTTTCTTTAACCCTCTCCGACTGTTCTATGCTATTGACCAAAGCTACAACTTATGGCCTACCTCACAAAGTAGGAAGGTTCTCAGGAGGGCCCCAAAAGGGATGTCATAGACAATATTGTCTTTATGGACATTTTTCAGTGCACCATTCAGAGAGGAGGCTTTGCACATTGAAATGAATACCACTTTCCAAATTTAGGTTTCCCAGCAGCTACTGGATTACCTGTGGGCAAATGCCCAGCAGTGTATCTTTGTGACAACCATGCAGCAGGATGACTCCAGAAGGATTTTTTTTCATATCTTCCCCATACACCCAATGCTCAGGGATTCACCTTAAAGAGGCATTACAATGACAGTGGGAAGTAGGAAAAAGTTAGTAGGGACTCAGGAGTGCTTGTGAACAAGGCCTGCAAAATTGGCTGCTGATGTTTTGACGACTAAGTACTCTGGCTGAACTTACCAAGAAGAAAAACTATTCCATGAAATGAGGAATGATGAAATATAGTCGTACGCTAGAAAATGTTTCTTACTTTTTAATCCAATTCCTTAGTCCTGAAACACCACTAATAGGAAATATTCCCCACCGCTACAACAGACTAAACTGCTAACAAATTGAATGAAGAAAGGCAGATGCCTGATATTCTTCATGGACCCCAAGTCACTCTGATTACACAGTGTTGTATGCAGCTTTGCCATAATACCTATGGGAACTGGGGAAGTACAAGAAAGTAGGCATGTAGATATGGATTCAACAGACCAGAAGATTATAATAGAAAAAGCCTCAATTTCTACTGGGACACCAAGTTATTAAATTTTTGTATGCTCTTGCAAGAAAAATGTGAAAATTTGAGTGTAAAATATACACAAATACTTACAGTTTGATCAGAGATGGCAAAGAGGAGAAGGCATTGGGGTGAATAGTTTTAATTTTGTTCCAAGCTAAATCCCTACAAGAAAAGTGAGTGGAAAATTACATACCCACTGAGTGAATATGGAAGTTTTCATACACTTGATTAGCAGGCCTAAATATAAAAAAGCTATTAATTACATGCAAATATTTTCAATAAGCTTCTACATATCTCATAGTGGAAAATCTTTTTTTCCATTTTTAAATTATGTTGGTCAGTTACTGGTGTTAGTTATTAAACTGACAACTTTCTTAAAATGTCTTAATGCCTTCTACAGTCTAAGGCAGTTATTTTCAGTCTGCTTCACAGCTTCCTAAGGCAGCAGAAAGAAGGGTGGGGTATATGGACTAAGAGGTCCTCATGACGTGACTAAGAACAGCAAATCCATTGTCAATAGGCTTAACTTCCTAATCTCAATCTTCACCGCCCCTGAAAAATCAAAAAGACTGAAAGCAACTCTTAAAAAAATGTATGGGTTTGATCCTGGGAAAACTTACAACCATGAATAATTTCTTGACAAAATTACTCTGCTAGCACAGGCGTCTGTGTGAAAACCAGAAACCCGCACATGACTGGACTCTATTTCTTAAGACACTGTTCTCTATAAAAAGATTTCATGCTCCCTAGAGCTGACTATTATGTGAACCTGCCAACAGATACCAGCTCTGGATCAGTATCTCTCTCCACCTCCATTAAAAACATTTAGAAGTAACAGCTTTTATAGCTAGAAGTATACATCTTTGAATTAATTGCTGCAGATGCGAAACTTCCCAATGTTTACTCTCCTTTTACAGTTATGACCTAATGGGTGAATGATCAAAGTGAGGAAAAACAGAAACAAGGATGTTTTAGGGCATATAGCAAGCAGACAGTATATACCGCATGGGTGAATGGCTGTTAGGGCTGTACTCACAGAGACCGAAGAGCAGCCAGGTGCCGAAACGTGTCTGCTTTGATTTCACCGATTTCATTGTGATGCAAGTCACTGAAATAGCAATAAGAATCTCCTCAGTTTCAAAGGCACTTGGAGGACTCTTCAGGGTGTTTTAGATTGTGTTTCTGATCCACTTCAATATAGTGTAAGGCTATGTATTTGGGATATGTCAAATTGGCCAGCAATAATCAAATTAATGATGCTCAAACACATTTGTATATAGATGCTTCTTTTTAGACGTTTTAGGGTAGTTTGACGCTTACATTTTTTGGAGTTTTTTACATGCAGTAAAACAGGGTAAATCTTCCAGCAGGTTATAAGACAGATCCCTGTAATATACAAGAAAAGAAAGATTAACATCAAAGTAACATTATAAGAAAAAGATCTTTCATTGTCTATCTTCATGCTCAATTTAAAATAACTTGTTTTTATCCACACTCACAGAAGAAATGTGCAAACTCACTTATCATCTGTCAGATTTTGATTTCTAACTAGGGAGGAGAGAGGAGGGGAAAAGGCAAGATGTATTAACTCCATATCCTACATTTGCAAATTCCTTGCATTGTCCGAAGATTTCCTGCCTGAAGCGTAGACTTCTGCTGAGTGTTTTACAGTAACTATATTGGCCATCTGCTCATAGGGAATATTGGATTTACATCACAGACTTCATATTCATCATGTTTAAATTCCAACAAATATTTAAACCATTTAAAATAATCTACTAAATAAATATAGTCATATTTTTCCAGAGAAGATCCTGTATTTTTCTGCTATTAATCACAATGGACTGCAATCAGCTTTCCATTCTGCACTTTTAATTAAGCACTGTTGTCTCCAATTCCTCAGACTGTTGTATCTTCTAACTGAGGGAAATGGTTAAAAAAATATTGGAACTAACTTTGAAATCAATCACTACATGGGGGAAAAAAAACCTTAAAAAGACTTGAGCCAAAACTCAACAAATTACAGAATAACTAAAACATCTGGACTGATTTATAGTATAATAGAACTAATCAAAACCAAGCCCAGGCAATTTGCAGAAATTTGAGGGGAAAAAAAAAAGGAACCAAACACCCACCCCCACCACCCAACAGTCTCATCCTATATATACATGTTGCTCAGGGAAAACTGAATGGGAAATTTTCTAGTGAAAAGAATATAGAAAAAAAGCTTATGCCTATAACTAGGAAAAATGTCCTTTCCCACAGTTATCCAGTATTATCATGTAAAAGAGGAATCTCTTTTCATTCCTGTTTCAAATTCTTTAAAACTGGTTCATCTCCACCCATTTACTTCCTTGGTAAAATTTTATTTTGACTGTTACTATTCCAACAGGGGTATTTAGACTACTCTATATTTGATTTTTGGAAGTGGTGCAAGTAATGACTGTGTGTGTTTTTAAGATACTCTACTGTGCTTCTACTATGCACAAAGGCTACCATCAATATTGCATATTTTTTGTTACAGCAGGGAAGATTATGACCTCTGTTTTTATATTTTTCACAGGTACTCTGTGGTCCAAATCTGACATGACAGTGGAGAATTCAAGTGAGCTGGAGGCTTTTAGGCCAAGGTAGAAGATGCTTGGTATGTCTGGCAGATCGTGGCTATTTTGTCATGCACAGATTTGTGACTTAGGTCTCCTTAAAAATATGTTGTCAGCTTGAATTTTGTACATACTGATGCTCC
The DNA here is from genome assembly GCF_000690535.1 of Cariama cristata. NCBI lineage: Eukaryota > Metazoa > Chordata > Aves > Cariamiformes > Cariamidae > Cariama > Cariama cristata. The sequence continues at coordinate 3,481 of NW_009631286.1, read as the reverse complement.
CTCTTCACACACAGAAAAAAGAAAACAAAACAAACCCAAAATCCTTCATGTCTGGCAGATCGTGGCTATTTTGTCATGCACAGATTTGTGACTTAGGTCTCCTTAAAAATATGTTGTCAGCTTGAATTTTGTACATACTGATGCTTCCCTCTTCACACACAGAAAAAAGAAATCAAAACAAACCCGAAATCCTTCTCCTCTCAGTTTCTGTTAGAGCTTCAGGAAATATTTCACTTGTTATTTTTAAGGACTTTTTCCCCACTTTGTTAATACACAAGGCTCTTGACAGCAGCAGAGGACAAGTGGTTTTGGTTCCCATGTAGAGGTGCATATCCAACTGTGCTGAAGGTAGTTTCTTGAGGACCGCTGGGACCGTGTTCTCACATACACCCTTACAGCAGGTGCACAGACACTCAGGAAGCCTCCCTGTACATTAATCCACATTTGGAAGTATTGGTGGCTAGGTAGGATGCACAAATTGTCTTTCAAAGCAGTGATTGCGCTGGTAGTGTTTGTGCCAGTATCTGAGCTAGGAAACCCCTTCAAGATCGCTGTCTCCAACCTAACTTGTAGAGTTCAGTGCACCATTATACTTCATGGCACAAGCAAAACTACTGTGCAAACCTAAATATGGGCTTGGCAGGTTCATTCCAATCTGATGGCAGTGGGGGAAGAGCAACTCTGAGTACATGAAATTGCTGTTAAATTAGTTCCCCAGCCTTTTAAATATCACCTCTAATAATGCAGGGTGATACTCAAAAATTAAAAAATGCGAATTTCCAATGGACATTCCTACTACGTACTGTACAATTTATTAATTTCTACAGTATTTATTTGCCTTCTGTTTTGAGATTATTTATTGTTTTTGAATAATACAGGACATATTTAAACTTAAGTCTGTGTGCAGACTTTCTTCCGGCAACAGACTCTGTTTCTGTCTTTTATCATTCTGGAAATGATTATATTGAGTCCATCAACTAAAACTAAATTTTTTCTGGCAATGTTCATTACATCCATGCTGGTATTCAAATAATGTGTTATAATTAGAGCTATTTCAATGTTGGCCAGAGAACTAATACCAAATACATTCCCAGTGATGTAATACATCGAGGAAAGTGCTGTTGGCTCATTTTCAAAGAAGTGGACACAATGATTACTTTTGGTAGTGATTAAACAAACTCCAAGGAAATTTCCAAGCTAAAATAATACTGAATATTTAGTACAAAAAATATGCCCCAACTATGCCAAGGAACAGTTTTTTAAAATTTCAATCAGCTACTTATGTCTGGTTGGAAAAGAAACTAAAAGAGGAGCAAAACAAGGACTCAAAACTGCACTCCTTACTCAGTTATATTTTCCATTTGCTTCATTGAATTATCTGCCTCAGTGAGGAAAAAAACCCCAGACTACTGTAGGAGAAACAGAATGAATGAAAACAAGGTAGTTCTGATGTTTTTTAAACAAAATCAAGAACCATTTTCCCCTTTCCTAAAAATATGCAAAGTAATTATCTTTTTCAGCAATGTATGGGAAATCCTGACTGGTAAGTGAGTTGTGAACTTTTTGAGTAACACGGGGGCCTGCTCCCTGAGCTGAATTCCTAAGAAGTAATGTGATACACAGAAATAGCAGTAATTGGGTAATTTTGAAATCATAATGATTTCATTTGTCCATTAATCTCTTGCAGTAATGTAATGTTAATAATCTTACTGAAACGTACAGCACTTGGAGATTAGGTAACTGGTCACAAGCTGATATGGGGAGAGAGGTGATCTGTGCTCCTGTGAGTGTCCTGTTGAAAGTATTTATTAAAAAAAAAAAAAAAAAAGATTACTTTTCAAAGATTGCAAAACAAATATATTTCTTAGAACATTCTTTAGAATAAGTCAGTATCCAAAAAAATAAAACAAAGCAAAAATACTTCTCTGGCACTTACAAACTCTCCAGACTTGTAGTCCCTGTCAGATCAGGAAACTCTGTTATCTGTGATGCACCATTTAAAGTCCTAGAATTTAAAAACATCATTTCAATGCAATTGTGGTGAGTGAACTGTGGGACAACTCTAATATTGCAGCATATAAAGACAATTAACAAAGTAAATACATACAGAGTTCTGAGTTCTGGTAAGTGTTGAAAAGCAGATTTTCCAACAAGCTGGATAGGGTTATCATAAAAATGTCTGCAAAAACAGGATAAAAAGACATTTTATATTTTAAGAAACTCTAAATATAGTACATGATTATGCTATAAGCAAATGAGTAAACTCTCTATGATAAATCACAGACTGTGCACCTCTGGTTGTAGCAGAGGTGCACCTCTGGGCTTTTCTCACCCAGTAATCTATACCCATCAATCACATTTCACATTTTAAATATTCAAGTGGTCATTGTTTTCTTGGTTTTAAAGCCAGAAACCAGTCAACAAAATATTCCCTCTTCCTCCCAGGTTTGCTAAGACAGAAATCCAAATATGAAGTTTGTTAAGACCTGAGACAAATTTAAGGTTAGCAGGTGAAGAAGTCAGAACTTCACCTACTCAGAAGAGGTTCCCTTGCACTTTTGAAGTCATGCTGCTTTTGCTCATAGAATAATACTGCTCAAGATGAGATACTATTTTTCTTACATTTATTTTACAATTTCTTATTTTGAGGTTTGCCCATTAAATGCATTCTCATGTAAGACAATGGGAACTCAGACTGGAATCCATCAAGAGTAATTTTTGCTAGCTTCTACATTGCCAGTAATGCTATGAGACTTAGAAGAAATAGTTCAAATAAAAGGTCAAAGGTCAGAGACCACTACTCGCTTCCCTTAAAGAGGGCGTGCAAACTGCCATTCTTTCCATAAAGCTGGAAAGATAGCAGCTTGTTTGCATGTATAATGATGTGCTACACAGTGTGCTCACAAGGAGAGCTATTTTAAATTAGCCACAAATACAATACTTAGTTCCATGTTCTCTAATAAGAAGAGTCATTGAAAAGACTCTAATCACTTACATTGTAATAAGTGATGGATTACCCACAAATGCACGCTCAGGTATTGACTTGATGTTATTGCTATGAAATCCCCTACAAAAGGAAACATGGTTTACACAGTAAGAAAAAAAAAGTGAAGGCACAGTCTCTGTTCACAATACACAACAATTATTTTGTTTGTAATACAAAAAGTGTCTGTATTTAAAAGCATGTTCTTGTCTGGAATAAGACAGAACAGAAAAAAAGCAAAAGAAAAGGAAAACAGTGAAATAGCTGGAATTCTGCACTTTTCTAAATGAACAAAACTATTCAGATGAAGTAAACTGCAAAATGGCATTTTAAAATTCAGATGCCCTCAGTAGGAAACTGCTTTGTAGCTGTATGTCATGTATCTATGAATGTATGTGTGTATGTATATAGATACAATGTAAACACACACACGTACATATGAACTAATAACATTAATAGTTAAATATTAATAATTAAATAAATAACAATAAAATAGTA
>NW_009631285.1:0-608 GCF_000690535.1 Cariama cristata | reverse complement strand
TATTTGGAGTTCAAATAGGATGAAGGTTGACATGCAAAAATTTACAGAAAGATTCTTTAAGGTGAATATTTAAAAATTAATTTTGTTAATAGACAACTCCTTAAATTTAAGGGAGTCTGTGTCCTTAGCTTATTTATCATTGTGAATGAATAAATGAAAATGAATAGAAACTTGCCTGATAGAAAGCTACTCATCTCCACAATTATTTTTTTTTTTGGCCCTATTGGAAGTTTTTTGACTTTCAGAGCCATTGAAACTTTGTTTCCTAGAAAATGAAGCTTCCTTCTTTCAAGGTCTACTTTTGCAGGAGCAGGAAAGTATGCCGTACACTGGCTGGGAGATAATGCAGCAACGTGGGACCATATAAAATGGGCAATACCTGGAGTGCTGGACTTTGGCCTCTTTGGAATCCCTTCCGTATGAACAGTCGTTTATGGTACTTTTTCAAAACAAACGTGTATCTGTGGTACCTGATCAAGCCTGATATGTATAAGACCGTCTGAATAAAAGCTATAAATTAATAATAAAAACAATAAATTAAATAAAGTATATAAAAATGATTACATATAAATACAAAAGTATTTCTAAATAAAAATATGAATAAATTA
>NW_009631284.1:302-540 GCF_000690535.1 Cariama cristata | reverse complement strand
TGCCGTTGGGGAAGTGCCGCGCTTCCCACAGGTTGAGGATCATGGCCGTGGGGCTGGGCTTCGAGGCGAAGAAGCTGAGATGGCTGCAGGGGGGTATGACAGAGGGACCATGTCAGGGCTCCGCACCCCGGGACCAGCCCTCTGCTGGCCTCACCTTGGGAACCACCCCGCTGCCAGGGTCCCACAGTGCTCCAGCATCCATCCATAGGGGCAGGATGAGGCCAAGAGCCCCCAGTTC
>NW_009631284.1:0-238 GCF_000690535.1 Cariama cristata | reverse complement strand
GCAAGCGTCCTCCAGTCAGCTCCCCGGGTGCCCGGAGGGTCCAGGCTGCTGATGATCTTCTGGCGGATGAGGAAGGGGATCTTGAAGGCACTGGGGCCCACCAGGGCCGGGGCGCCCACCTCGCTGTCGGGGACCAACCAGTCCGAAAACCTCGTGTCCTGGAGGAAAGCACAGCGGGGGCGGGATGTGAGCCCATCCTGAGGTCACCCCCAGGTGCCCCCCAGCCCTGCCCTCACCT
>NW_009631283.1:361-1033 GCF_000690535.1 Cariama cristata | reverse complement strand
CCGCTGCTTACAGAATATTTTGTCTGTCTATTCATACTAGTTGGGTGGTCTATAACAGACTCCAACCATGATGTCTGCCTTGTTGGCCTTCCCCCTGATTCTTACCCATAAACACTCAATGCTGTCATCACCATCATTAAGCTCTAGACGGTCAAAACACTCCCTAACACACAGGGCTATGCCACTGCCCTGCCTATCCCTTCTGAGGAGTTTATAGCCATCCATTGCAGCACTCCAGTTATGCAAAACATCCCACCATGTTTCTGTGATGGCACCTATGTCATAATTTTCCTGCTGCACAATGGCTTCCAGCTCCTTCCTTTTGTAGTTTCCACACCGTAGAAATAAAAATATTTTTCTTCCTATGATCAAGTTTTCTTACTATTTCACTGGGTAGATAGATGAGACTAACATTATGTCTATTGTACTGCAGATTTATTTGCTAACATATATAACCATGGGACTTGCTTTAAGAAACCTGCTCTACTGGGGGCTGATGGGGTCCATCTATCTGAGAAGGGGAAGAGCATCTTCAGTTATAGGCTCACCAAGCTGGTGAAGAGGGCTTTAAACTAAAGTTGCTGGGTGTGGGAAAATGCAATCCATCCCACTCCTACCAGTTGGAGGCCAGCAACAGATACCCAGAGCCTGGAGAGCTCAGGTCGTCAGCAG
>NW_009631283.1:0-336 GCF_000690535.1 Cariama cristata | reverse complement strand
TCTCTGGCCAGTAAATCAACTCCATCGGGGACCCAACTTAAATGCCTCTATGCAAATGCTTGTAGCATGGGGAACAAACAAGAGGAGCTGGAGACATGCGGATGTCTGCAGGGCTGTGACCTTACTGGCATCATGGAGATGTGGTGGGATGGCTCCTACAACCAGAGTGTTGGAATGTAGGTATACAGGCTCTTTGGGAAGCACAGGCAGGGGAGATGAGGAGGGCCTGTCATCCTCTATGTCAATGACCACGTAGAGTGCATGGAGCTCTGCCTAGAGATGGATGAGGAGGCAACTGAGGGATTATGGGTCAGAATTAAAGGGAAGGCAGGGACA
>NW_009631282.1:444-1264 GCF_000690535.1 Cariama cristata | reverse complement strand
GGGAAAAGAAGGGGGGGACGCGAGGATGGAGCCGGTCGCCTTCGGGGTCACCCAGCGTCCTGGCCAGCTGGTCTCGCCACGCCGTCCTGCGAACAGAACCGAAGGGTAAGGGAGGGGGGAGCTGAGAAAAGGTTGGGTTATTTTTAAAAAAGTCATACCAAAAAAAAGAAAAATATTTAAGAAAATACAACACTGGGGGGGGAAAAAAAAAAAATTGTACAAACAGGTTTCAAAGTTGCCCGTAAAGAGGCACAGCGCCCACCGTCCTGCACATTTCAAGCCATTTTAACATCCTCCTTACATATTAGAGACTTTTTTGTTTGTTTTTCCAAACCAACATAGATCTTTTTTTTAAGCAAGGTAAAATAAAGATATTTACTACAGATTTTGATTGTCAGCAAACACAATATATTTACTGCATTAGCATTTGCTCACAGTGCAAATGGTACAACAATACATCAGTTCAATATTTCTGATTTTTTCCCTTAAAAATGCTGTATGCATTAACTATCATATTTGCATTACAACGTGACAAATGAGCAAATGAAATGTGTGTGAAAATTATCACCTTTTCACAATATCAAGCATAATTTTTTTTTTTTAACCTTAGTATAAGGTACTATAAATCCAAGAAATAAAAACATCCACAAAATATATTACATCTGGTATGATTTTTTTTTTTTTCTCTAAGTACTCAACTTTATACAAAAGTCTTTCAAAAAATATCATTCCCTTAGGTTTGTGTGGTTAAACCTGATTGTGGTTTTCTTTTTTTTTTTTTTTCTTTTTTTTTTTTTCTTTTTGTTTCACATAAATTTAG
>NW_009631282.1:0-408 GCF_000690535.1 Cariama cristata | reverse complement strand
ATTGTTTTTTTTTTTGTGTTTTGTTTTTTTTTTTTTTTTCACATGCAGACATCAAACCTGGATAGCACGACCTTTTGGCAACAAAGATTTTTTTTTTTTTAAGTCATTATTATTTTTGCTTAGTTTAGCTTAAATGTCTGAGCACAGTTTTATTAAAACAAAAGAAGAAAAAAATCAGAGCAGTCATGCAATGACATGCACATACCAGAAGGAGAAAGGAAAAAAAAAAAAAAATAGAGGACTAATTGATTTTTTTCTCCTCCGTAGTTGGTTGGTTGTTTTAAAGTGACCAAATAAAATAAAATAAAAATATCTCACATTATAAAAAGTATTCAGCAAAACACTGGGTTGTTGGGGGGTTTTTTTATGCATTTCTGTAAAGAATTTCCCTTCTGATGGGGGAAAAAA
>NW_009631281.1:530-1067 GCF_000690535.1 Cariama cristata | reverse complement strand
TGTGCACGGTGTGGCCGCGTGTGCACGGGCCGGTGGCACCGTGTGTGTGTGCGCGCGCACACACACGCGTGTGCTCCGTGTTCTCGCGTGTGGGGTCGGGGGATGCTTTGTGTCCCTGCTGGGAGGGGATGCATCGGGACACGTGTGTGCATCGGGGTGGGTGTGTGTAGTAGGGCATGTGTGTGCGTTGGGACATGAGTGTGCACGGTGTGGCCGCGTGTGCACGGGCCGGTGGCACCGTGTGTGTGTGCGCGCGCACACACACGCGTGTGCTCCGTGTTCTCGCGTGTGGGGTCGGGGGATGCTTTGTGTCCCTGCTGGGAGGGGATGCATCGGGACACGTGTGTGCATCGGGGTGGGTGTGTGTAGTAGGGCATGTGTGTGCGTTGGGACATGAGTGTGCATCAGGACACACGTGCATTGGGAAATGAGTGTGTATTGGGACATGTATGTGCGTTGGGACATGAGTGTGCATCAGGACACACGTGCATTGGGAAATGAGTGTGTATTGGGACACACGCATTGGGACATGCGTGG
>NW_009631281.1:0-254 GCF_000690535.1 Cariama cristata | reverse complement strand
GGCATTGGGACATAAGCGTGCATCGGGACATGCATGTGCATCAGGACACATGTGCACTGGGACATAAGCGTGCATCGGGACATGCATGTGCATCGGGGCACACGTGCATCAGGGCTTGTGTGTGCATCGGGGCACACCCATGCACGGGGACACACGTGTGCATCAGGACACGCGTGTGTCCCCAGCGCTGTGCACGGCCACGCACGGGGGGGTCGGAGGGGCCGGCTTGAGGCCGAGGACCCCCTGACCCCGCT
>NW_009631280.1:34072-34312 GCF_000690535.1 Cariama cristata | reverse complement strand
AGTTGTGCTCCCATTTGGCCAACACATCTCAGGGCCCCCAGCTGTGGGCCCTTACTAGCTCCCTGCCCCTCTATCCACAGTGTTTCATCCTGCAGCTTGTCACAAGTGAGCCTAGTTTTGTTCCCCTCTCCCTTCATTTCTAGTTTAAAGCCCTGACAATGAGCGCTGCAAGCTCCAGAGCAAAGACCGTCCTCCTTCTTTGAGAAAGGTGGATCCCATCTGATGACAGCAGACCCCGTG
>NW_009631280.1:22085-33997 GCF_000690535.1 Cariama cristata | reverse complement strand
CCAAGCCAGGGAGCCACATATTGATAGACTGGATCCACCTGTTTCTTCTAACGTCACTGTCCACTACTGGAAGAATGGAAGAAAAGATAACCTGCGCTCCAGCTTCCCTTACCAACCTTTCCAGGGCCTTGAAGTCACTTTTAATTGCCCTTGGACTATGTGTTGTGGCTTCATCACCACCCACATGAAAGACCAGTAACACGTAGTAGTCTGAGGGCTGTACCAGGCTAGGAAGTTTCCTAGTGATGTCCCTAACCTGGGCTCTGGGAAGCCAGCAGACTTCCCGAAGAAGAGGGTCTGATCGGCAAATAGGACCCTCTGTTCCCCTCAGAAGGGAGTCACCTACAACTATAACCCTTCTTTTCCTCCTCGTGGGGGTGGTTGTGATGCGAGGGGTAGCCTTTCTGACCTTGGCAACATCTCCGGTGTAGAAGGTCCTCCCTCCTCATCCTCCATTGCCTGGCCTTCCACCTCCAGAGTCTCATACCTTATAGCTAAGGTACTATATATTATATAGCTATAATTCTTATAGCTAGGAGATTAAAATCTTCAGCACATTTGTATCAATTCATGGCATGTGTTGCTTTTACCATGTTCAAGTAGCACTACTAAATTACTTGTTTTAGTTAATTACATGCTCATCGAAACCACCAGTTTAGCTGCAGTACCACAGAGCTCAGCACGAATTCATACATCCCTGAGACATGCACAGGTGTCTCTCCTCAAGACTGCAATATAGTTATGCTGCTTACAGTGAATACCATAATCTTTTATCTTATATTACTTTTTATTGTAGTGCCATGTACTGCAGCTGCACAACTGTGCAGTGTGGTGTCACTGCTGGATTCATCCAACAATCTATGACAGTTAAGATGTAGCTCTGAAGTCTCAAGGGTCTGAGATGTCTTATCAGGGACGCGGAGCCCGAGCATCTGTTTTTTCATAAAAAAACCCACTAGATCACACTTTTAGAAGTGGAGGAGAAGGAGAAGAGGCTTCAAAATTTCTATCTGAATTTCATATTTAAAGTAAGAAAATATAATTTTTTTGGCCTTTACTAAAATAATATGATAGTGTCTCTTTGTGACAGCCTAATTCTTCAAAGAATTTAAACTTGTCTCCATCAGGAGGGTTTAAAATGCAAATCTGGTTCAGCATTTAGCCAAAAGAACCATTTACATATTTGAGTATGAAAAACTGAAAAGTGAATTTTAAACCACTTGAAAGAATAATGCCTCTCTGCAGAATGCAGAATGCTACTCATCCACGTTTGACTTAAACTACAGTCATTTCAAAATACTGATCATCACATCTATAGACCTTTATAACAATGATATACAGACTGCTCATTCAAAAATTTTTCCTTATTATACAACAATACGCACAATAACATTGACCAAGGGTTGAATGTTATAAGTGAAAATTATCTTGAGACTGAAATTCAAATGACAGTGGAATATACTGTGGCTGAAACCACTTTTTAAATCTGAAGATCTATGAAATCAGATCTATGATAACTGGTAAGAGTGAGGAATATTGTATTAAATGCCACAAAATCCCCAATCAAGGAAAAATTAATCAACCTTAGAGGAAAAATACTTACAGGGAAAGTAAAAGCACGTGTAAAAATAAATAACGAAAGCAAAAAAGGGAACACTGAGAGCAATTAATATAAATTAAGAGTCAGGAGATTGCTAGAAGGTTTGAGGCTAACATCAATGAGAAATCAATGGCCAACACAATTAAGGACAATAAGGATTTTTCAAAGTACATTAGCAACAAAATGTATTCTAACAGCAGTATTAGTACAGCAACAGATTAATACAGTAGAACGGTCATTAAAATCCAAGCAACATGGAAAGGCTCGCAAACTAGTTTCATTCTGAATTTGGAAGAATTCCAATATGAGTCGATCTTGTCAAGAAAATACACTACAATCCAAAAGTGATTTAAGGAAGTACTACTGAGTAGCTACCACATTAAGAATTTTTTTTAGATCAGCACAGACAGAAAACTGTGACTCAAGAGCTGGAGAAAAGCTTATTTTGTTGTTGGTAGCTCATGAAATTCAGCAAACTTCCCATAGAAAATTATGAAAACTAATACTGTACTTGTATCTTTAAACGTTAAGTGACATGACCTAAATGAGTGACTGGATATGACCTCAGTCGCAGGCACAAATAATGCTAGAGCTGCTTGTGTGTCACTTAATAAAGATTTAGAAAAGTTCAGTGGAAGATTCAAGGTTTATTAATTGATAGATCTCAAAATACAATTGCAAGTGGAGAATCCTCATTGTATATGTGCTCTGACTGAGTTCCTACAGAGACCAAATTTTAGTCACATTATTATTTAGCATTTTTATCAGTACTCTGTAGGAAAACACAGAATCTTTACCTATAAAGCTGACACGCAAAGAGGATTTTGGCACAAGTTAATAACGACGAGAACAGCTCATTGACACAAAGCAGATCACTCTAGTGAACAGGGCACAAAGTATTTATATTAATCTCAACATGGCCAAATGTAGAGTAATAAATCTAGGAACAAATAATTATAAGATACCTCTGCCTACTTCTGTTGAGCAAACAGAGATACAACACAATCCACAGCTGGAAGCTGAGGCAAATTCTAATTCAAAATAAAGTGCAGATTTCAACTGCCAGGTAAAAAGAAATAGGGTAGCAGCCTTCCACCAGTGGTGGTAGATTCTCCATTGCTAGACCTAGTCAAATCACAGCTTGACGCTTTTCTTTAAGGCACAGAGTTTATTCACAATGAAAACGAATTTAGGGAACATTTATGCTGTGCTGTCAACTTACATATAATCCTCTTCCAAATGCAAGGTGCGGCCATGAGTAGGAACGTTCCTTGCTATTCCTGGGCATACAGCCAATTCAATGGTCTTAATAGGATACAAATGGTGTGCAGCTCACAGCGCTTGGCCAGCATTTCCACTGCCAGTTTTATTTATAGCCTTGCCACATTCATTAAACAAAGTCAGAGAACATCTCTGGCACAAGGAAAAGGCACGGAAGAACTAAATGTTAGCTGATATCACTCTGAAAGTTCATTTTCAAACCGTTGCAATGTTGTATATGGTACTGCTAGTCAAGAGCAAAATCCTGGCATCTCTACTTGCTCTGCACCGAAACATTGTCCCAGACAAAATGTCTCTAAAGACAAATGAGTCAGTAGTTTATACGCAGTCACCTAGAACACAAACTGACGTAAGCCCCATCAGCATACCAGAAGGGCAGACAGATGTGAATAAGGATTGTTGCAGATTCAGGCCCCACATGCGAAAGGAACAAGAATTTGAAAACACATTGATGCTCACAGAGTTTTTTTCAAAGCAAATTTGTTATTTGGTAATACCTCTTGCTATCTGAAATCCACATGACTTATAAGCTATTCAGTAGAAAACACCTAAATATCCAGACATACTAAATTCTGGATCATGACACATTTGTTAGTGAGGAGTTACAAATGAACAATCTTGTGTGTGGTAGGACAGTAGCTGCCCTTTTCTGCAGTACAATAGCAGTATTGGACTCTGCTCTGCAAGCAGCTTTGAAAAGTATAAATTGACATCTATCCCACTATAATGCTTAAGTGTATTCTGAGGTACACGACTGGGAAGTTCATAAACCGATTGAGGAACATGAATTTTCATTTGTTTTACAAGGAGGTAAATACTGTTCAGTAAAAGTCAGCCTTCAGGGTAAAAACACTCTCTAGTGACACACATTTTAGACCTGTTACTCCAAGTGCACTCTGAAGACAATCAGATAGCAGCTCATGGAATCAAAATATTCTATCTTTACAAAAGTCATCTGATAAGCTTCTTAATTCTATTTTTCTATTTTTCACATAATCATGAAGCATGCCTAATCCAAATTTCCTTCTTTTTTTAAAGAGCCATCACTTCAGCCATTCACTATTCAAACTCTGTCTAACACCTTGACATTAGACTGTGCCTATGGATAAGTGCCAACCAAAATTACAACACGGGAATAGATAAACTACAAGTACAAAATACTCAGAATCCTTATTACTGTAATTATTGTAGTAATTGTTCTAACAGATGTTAAAAAAGAAAAACACAGTAAGAGCTGGAAGAGTAATAAAGGGATTAGATTTCACAACCATATTCATAAGCCTTACATAACGAGTAGAAGGAAGGCAACGGAGGATATAGAAAAAATGAGAAAAGAAACATCCTAAATTGGAACAGAAAAGGCCAAAAAAGAAACATCCTGCTACAGCTTATTTGTACCTGCCACCAAACTTTCATCCATCTTGAATTCTTCTTGACCTCCTCAAAAAGTATGGCATTGCTACCATTAAATGTAATAGACTTTGGGCGACTGAAGAAAGGTGGAAACAGCCAGCAAAAGGCTTTTCCAAGCATTCTCCTTTCTTAAACAAGCATGAAGGACTGTTCAAAACTACTGCACCACCCTCACTGGCTATGGTAACAAAATATTTAATTCCCCATAGTTGTCAAACAACATGTTTAAGACTCATGCAAGCAATAAATCTTAAAAAGAGAAGGTCTATTCCAACAAAAGGAAAAGCTCAACTGTGAAGACCTTTGAAGGAAATGATGCACCTCAGTGCTAGTATCTTTGATCTGCGATTGGTACCTCTAACAGAGGTACACTTGACAGTTTAAATATTGATGAGATATTTGCTGAGCTGCCATTAAAAGCCAAGGCTTCACTTTCTAGTGAAAGAAAAACACAAGCTTCAAAGACTCTGTAGGGGTCCTGATCTCAGGAGCCTTTAAAGAAGCTAAAAGTATATCAAACCAAGGGAAGGGGGATCACCCCATCTTGATTTGATATGCTATAACACCAGTTGTTTTACACAATTGTTTGGAAGTATTATAAAGTGTGAAGCCTCTTTTGTAGTTACCATTCTCCTGCCTAGGGTGCTGGAAAAGAAAATCATCCTCTTTTTATCAAGATAGTACACACTGACAGATAGTATTTATACTACAAATAACTTTGTACGGTTTTGTTCTTTGATTGTGTGGATAACTCTTACTTATGTTTTACTATTTCTGAGATACATTAAAAACTGCATCTGAATATTTCCGACAGCTTAAAGTCCAGCAACTAGACAACTCTATGTCTAACACAGTCAGTAGAAGGTGAAATTTCACGGTCATATGCATCAGCATACTCTATGCATATGAAGTAAAAGTGAGTATCAGGGGCCAATAAAGCATTCAATTGAGTTTTCTTGCCTATTCCACTGTGATTTCATCCATATGTCCATCCAAGCTTCATTATTATTACTGTAACTATCAGGAAAGGTATGCTACGTGTAGAAATAACTATCAAGGATAATGAACAAAAGTTAAGCTACCAGCCACCTTTTCGTCACAGGAAGGCAGAGAATGACCGTAATAAGTAAAGAAAGCACACAGAGGAACTTTTGACTTTTGGTCTCAACTGTGTTATAGTAAGTCTACTGGAAGAAGTTAGGCATGAAACATTGCCCAAAAACTTACTGCAGCTGGACTTACATTGCTGGCCAGGGAAACTGAAGGGCAAGTAGATGCTCCGTTGCTATTTAGCATTCTGATCAGGTGAGCAGTAGGAAGGGTGAATTTGTGGCTGTTCTCCCTGTATGTGAGCTAAGCAAGGAAGAATTAGAAAAAGAAGTTAGCTGAGACAGGAGAAGGCTAATCCAGCTTATTTCTCCACAGAGTAAGAGGAAATACGGGTGAACTATAACTCTGCTTCATGAGAATGTTCCAAGGTGCTCATACAGACATCTATGCTTTTCCTAAAGAAGTAAATAGAGAGCAAGTATATTTTATATAAAAGACAAAGTTGCAATCAAAAAATCCATCTCTAATTTTTAATTAGTTACAAAGAGGAAAAATTTAAAAATAACCATTTCAAAGACAATTAAAAATTAGTGAAATGCTTCTTCAAGAATCACAAAGTACTTCTCGCCAGGAGACAGTACCAATTTCAACAGTGAGGAAAGGGCAGTAGAAAAGTCATATTATTTCCCAGAATTTAATTTTACACATTGTTTTTTCTTTCTCAATTTAAAAAGGAAAAAAAAAAATAAAAATCAGAGCACTGGCATCCAGTAAACTTAGAGACTCAACACTCTTTACTATAACTTTAGGAAAAGACTTATGGAATAAATTCTGAAAATAAGACATATCTGAGCAACCACAGATGGTATTCCAAAGACTTTTTCATCCAGTACTCTGTATGCAAGCCCAGACATTATGTGTGCTCCTGCCGGTAGCAATTTGCCTAAGTGCTTATGCATAGCACCGTGCATATACTGTACTCGCATTAAGACACTAGATCATAAAATAAAAACACTGGCTTCAGCCTTAGCATGTGCTAGAAGATAAAAGAAGGAAAATTAAATCTTCTATTTGACTGACATTAAATTAGAAGTGAACTGAGGGAAAAAAATGAGTTCAATTAACAATTTACTTGATGATGAAATGAAGATTAAAAATTATTTAAAATCATACCAAAGGAGAGACAATAGTATTATCTGCACTTGATATCACAGTGCTGTAGTATGTTACCTGAAAGAAGAGCCACTTTAGTTAATCTTCTCTCTAGAACAGGAGAAAAATATGGACGTAGTAGAATTAGACCAATATATTATGAATATTTGTACATTCAGAAGCGAAACTTGTTATTCTGCTTTCATATCCATTTTATCCCTAAAAACCTTTTATTTGAAGCAATTGCAATTTACACTATGTGTGAGAGCATATTTGCTTTTAGAAATGGAAACAAAGGTATGTGTTATTTCACAGAGCAGTCATGAAATGCTGCATGTGTTTTCTTCACAATGTAAACCAGCTGCATTTTACCCTGAGTCACCCCCTGAGAATGGCTACTCACACTAAAAGTTGCAATAGAGCCATCTCAGGATTTCTGAAAGGGCATTCATACAATTAACTTTTCAATTCCAATCGCACTAATAAAACCAAGAGCCCTGGTGCCAGATCCTCAGCAGACAAGTGGGCAAAACTCACTTTTATGTGCTAATCTTATGAGCTAATCTTATTCCAACAGGAGATCACGCATTTTGTTAAAGGTTTGGAGCTTTTAAAAACTCCCCCCCTCTACACTGGAAAGCTAACTTCATTAACTCCGCTTAGTAGAGATTTAAAAATTGGGTCCCACGAAATAGATATCAGCCATTAGGTGAATATTAGACAATATGTGCTCAGCAGTACTCCAATCTAATAGCCGCCCCAGCTGAATCAGTATAATGCTTCCTTTTCACTGTGTTATCTCTTTAGTCAGATTACATTATTATGGCCAGATCATCAAATGGTAGAAACTGGCAGAGCACTATTGATTTCAGGAGAACTATACTAACTTGCACCAGCTGAGATTCTGGCTTTCTTAATGTAAATGCATCATGAACTTAAAACCATAGCTAGAATTGTATGGATCAGCTATGGGTAAACAATATACAAAATATCAGAGCAACTCTGAGAGGAGTAATATGAAGAAATACATATGATGAGGCTTACACTGAAGAACAGACAAAGCAGATCAGGAATCTGTTGTTTTAAATACAGGGGGCATAGTTAGAATAGCTGAATGTTGTTTCAGATTGCTCAAAAATATTATCTTCAAATAAAAAGACTGACTCAATTCAAAGTCAGAGCCACCTGCAGCAACAAATTACAAAGCAAGCAGCAAGCACCATTGAAGTAGATCATTCAAACAATAAATACAACTAAAACTACCTGAATACCTTACAAATACAGAGAATAAGCAGCAATTCCATTGATACAGAGCAATTTGAATACAGACATTCAAAAGAAAAGTTACAAACATTTTTTTTAAAATAAAGGTGCACACAATGCGATTTCAGAAGATGTCTCCATTTCCATACTAATTTTGAGTGATTTGGTAGAACTCACACAGTTGTGATGCAGTTTAGAGCACATAAAGCACTCAAATCCTTACTAAAATATACAATATTGTTGAGTTTCCTCTGTACTGGATTCTACTACCTTTGCCCACATTAAGTAATACTCAATTTTGCAGGTATTTCTCTGGTGCCCTAAACTGAGGACTTACATCAACACATTAATGCACAAATTCCTATCACTACTGCTGGGCCTTTAAAGTATAAATAAGCTGTGTGAGGTCAGTGGACACTTTTCCACAGACTTCTAAAATGACTGGTTTCTCATTAAATGTTTCCCTCCCATACTCATCACAGGCTTTGTTATACAATACTATTCACTGGCTATACATGAGATTCATATTTTGATATCGCAGTATGATTGCTGTTTTGAAAAAGTGCTATATATCACAAATACCAGTAGTTATGGAAAAATCATAAGTATAATTTTGGGTCTCCAATCTCGTATCAGAAAAATCTGATTCACATATTCCTGGGTCACAGGAGGATCCTTACAGCTGTTTGCAACCCCCCTAGTATGAGTAAAATAGCGGGACACATTTTATACAACTGTTAACATGGCACATGCCTAGAGCATCATGTGAGGCAAGAGGCTGAAAGATGGATCAAAACAGCAATAGCCAGCCCAGCAGAGGCATGGCCAGAACCTTTCAAGGTTTGCCTAAAAAAAAAATACAAAATTGTACTGGGAATATTAACCTGCTCCAGGTTTCTCTTTTAATTTAAACTGTACTTTGGAAGCACAGAGCACACACACATATATACATACGCACATACAGCACAACTACTCCCAAAAGCCCAAAAGTCAGGATGAAGTATGACACTTTGTCCTTCTACAGACAGGCATCAGAAAGATTTGGCATCAATTCATGCCACTTACAAGTTCAGCTCCAGAGTCAGTACTCTTAGCAGATACAGTGGGTGCTGAAGGAAGTGAATGCAGACCATAGTGATACAAGGGAAATACACACAGTGCCGCGAAGGGGAAACAAATAGAAATCTTACCTAATTCCATGAAAAAATCAAAGTAAATCAACAGTAAACATATATTAAATACATAAACAAATATGTAGAAAATATATAAAAACATTTTAAAGTATCCTATCAAACTGAGGACAAAACTAGTATGTGGGGAACACTGTGTGGTTATATGCCCATATAAAGACAGATGTCTAACAGTACAGCATATTATATGTTCCAAATGTATTAAATATAGTTGATCATTAAAACCACTCAAGGGAAATGTTTCAAGCACCTTTCTTCTTTGCATATTTTTAGGTAACAAGTGCTTTGCCCTCTGCTAAGTGAGACAGTTTTTAAGAAATGTGCTTTTACTTGTATGCATAAAGCACCTATGAAAGTAAGAACCTCATTAGCAAAACTGACTCTCCTCACAGAGCCTGTGGTCTGACCTCAGCTGAAGCAGGAGTCACCCTTGGGCCCAATTCCATTTGGGCCCTCTTGAAGTCAGCTAAAGTCCTTCTATCCCCATAAGATTCAACGTATAAGTCTGTTACCAAACCTACACCATTAAAAGATGCCAGGAAATTCAAAATTCAGTTGGTATACATTAGTTTCAATGGTACTCACTTGGAGACATGGCCAGAGACAGCCAAAAGCTGATGAGTACACATGGTTTAAAATCATGGTCAACGTCTGTCTCTCTGTACCAGTACTGCTCATATCAAAATGCAAACAGCTGTAGGCTGAGTATTCAAGGATCTCGTGACTAAAGATATGTCTGCAAAGAATTTTCTTAACACAACAGAAAGAATAAATTCATAGCAACAGCTATGAAAAAAATGTTTTGTCAGAAAAACATACCAGTTATAGCGCTTACTAGAATCCATTAGAAGTATAATGAAAAGGATGTAAAGTAAGATTAACATCAAATTTAAGCATAGCATATATTGGTTTTGAGGACTAATCACAGAATGAATTCCTGTATTGCACAGAGTGTGTGGACAACTCCACTACTTGCAACTCAGCTCATTTGGGAATAGAAGCAGAAAAACAAATGAAAAGTTCTGAGCTTTTAAGGCTGTATAATCTGTTCTCCTGTTCCATAAGAAACTACAGAACTTATCGAATTGGTTCATATAGATCTATGCAACACAAGTATGCATGCTACTCATGCAGAGTAAAAATTGGGAAAATTCATGATGATGTAAATAATGTGCTTATGCAAGCTTACTAACAGTCATACTGCACTTATTTTCTGCTGCAGGTGAGTAAAAATATATTGTTTCTTTCTGCACCCAATCTAAAGTGACACTGACTTTCTAAATTCCTCTGGAGGAAAACGAATATGAATAATTTGACATTATTTTTACAAACTCTGATTGACAAGACACTAAATCAAAGCAGAAGAGACTAAATCAAAGTATTCAAAAGCTCTGCATACTGATTTTCAAACACAGAGTAAATATTTTTCTATTATTTTATAGGGTGTCATGTTGTAACTACTTTATATAAATTTTATTGCTTGATTGAAACATGATAATTATCCATTCCTCCAACTTACATGACATTTATAGGGTCCAACAGTTCTGCAGATGAATTTTTTACCTTTTTTATTAAGTACAAAGGCTAATAATTAAAAATTGAAATAAAAGGCAATGAATGTCTACACAGCTACCTAAATAATTAATTCATACTTCTAATATTTTTTCTCTGCTAAATTTCCCTTCTTGGCACTACTGCATTCTCTCTTATACAGACAGTTTCTCAGACATTTAAACCACAGCTAGCATGACTCCTACTTTTCATTTGGTCATGATCGTACAAATACACTGGGGAGATTCCTTTCCCTCTTGCTCTAATTCTATAATACACTACAGGGAAAAAAGGGGGTGGAGAGCAGGTAGTGTCTCTTTATATATGTCCCATTTGAACTTCTACAGCAAAAGATTGCAAAGATTTAGCTCTCTTTGGGACCTTACTCAGAGTCATCTGCAATATACAACATGGTAATGCGTCACAAGTGAAGGTTGGCTGGCTACACTCAACAAGAAATGCATTGAACTGTATGTAAGATTTCAAATTCAGTAGCCTCCAGTTGTTGATAAAGAAACGGCAGTTTTCCCTAAACTCTACGTGATATTGGCTGATTTATACCTGGCATGCACTTTTCAACATACAGGGCCAACGTCTTTATTACAACTGTACAGAAGAAATTAATATATGTGAGGAGAAGGTAGGATGCAGAGAGGAAGGAGCATCTACCCTTTTTAGCAATAAATATGATGTCAGCACAGCAGAACGCACTTCTGTGTCTTCTCTCAAAGGAGCTATTATAGACTTCCAGTAATAAACTTCTCATTTGATGCTTAAAGGTTATTTTTTGTATGACAAATAAATATCTCCTTACCAGACCATTATGAACCAAATCATGTAATATACAACCAAGGCTGGAGATGACAAAGACCTATTAGGTCATCAACAGTGTGTTCCTTTGGCAATGCAAGATTGCTCCCTGCAGTCTTCTAGTCCCTTCTTCAATTTACTTTGAAGAGTCTCCAGCAATGGAGCTTTCACCTCTTCTTCAGCAAACTCTTCTGGAATCACAAAGATTCAAGTCACAGGAAGGAACTCTTAGCTGCTATGTTAACGTTTTTATAGATGCTAAACTCCATTTAGACTGATCTATTTAGAAAACGACCTGTTAAAGGCAGGATCTGCCCCTAACTATATGCACGCTCCCTGCTCAGCACAGTGGAGTTCCAACCTTGTTTAGGGTCTCTAGCAGACATTGTAATTCAGGTAAGCAATAACTGATGGCTTGGCTGTGAGTTCAAGAGGATTATAGCAAAGCTCACTTGGGTTGCACTTCCTCTGGGATGTTTATTATTGCAATTACTACTGTCTTTCAGCTTAATCTCTCCCCCCACTTCCCCAATTTTCATCTGGGACCTTTACTTCGTTTTATGTTGTGCCTTTACCTTGGAATTTCAACTTATTGTTTTAGA